>NC_037671.1:149246932-149426434 GCF_003255815.1 Theropithecus gelada | reverse complement strand
TTTATTTTTTTTTTGAGACGGAGTCTCGCTCTGTCGCCCAGGCTGGAGTGCAGTGGCCGGATCTCAGCTCACTGCAAGCTCCGCCTCCTGGGTTTACGCCATTCTCCTGCCTCAGCCTCCCGAGTAGCTGGGACTACAGGCGCCCACCACCTCGCCCGGCTAGTTTTTTGTATTTTTAGTAGAGACGGGGTTTCACCGTGTTAGCCAGGATGGTCTCGATCTCCTGACCTCGTGATCCGCCCATCTCGGCCTCCCAAAGTGCTGGGATTACAGGCTTGAGCCACCGCGCCCGGCCTAGAAATCTTTTCATAGTCTTTTGTATGTGGTTTGTATTTTTTTTTATTATTTCTTTATTGATTGATTTTTTTTTTCAAGATGGAGTCTTGCTCTGTTGCCCAGGCTGGAGTGCAGTGGCGCGATCTCGGCTCACTGCAACCTTTGCCTCCTGGGTTTAAGCAATTCTCCTGCCTCAGCCTCCCGAGCAGCTGTGTAATCCTTATGCCAGTAATAGCATGAGGTGGTTGTGACAACTAAAATAAACAAAATGCATAGCTGGTGAATTCAGACATCAAGGTCCTATCCTCTGTCCACTAATACATGAAGAATGGCAGAGTTAAGTGCAAAAAGAGTGTTGTAGAAAAGAGTTTGTGACTTATTTACTTATTCAGTCACTCATTTAACAAGCATGATTAAATGTGTGGATTGTAGAGTATATGTTGTTAAAATAAGCATGTGCCACCGCCCCGAACTTATTTTTGTATTTTTAGTAGAGATGGGGTTTCACCATGTTGGCCAGGCTGGTCTCGAACTCCTGACCTCGTGATCTGCCTGCCTCAGCCTCCCAAAGTGCTGGGATTACTGGCATAAGCCACGGTGCCCAGTCTGGTTTGTATTAAAGCCCAAACTTTAATGATAGAGGCTTTATAAAATTAGAAAAGAAGACAGGCATTTATATTGAGTAACTGTGTTACAGGCACCGTGTAAAAAACTTGCACCCATATATTATTTCATTTAATCTGTCCACCAGCCTTGTAGAATAGTAATTATTCTCATTTCAAAGTTAAGATAAGCAAAATTCTATGTTTTAAGAGTCTCAGAGATAGTGACAGAGCCATTTTCAAATCCCCAGTCCCTCATTTTTACATCCTCATTTCACATCATTACCCTCATTTTACATCACATTTTACATAGAAAATGTGAGTAAGCCATAATATTGATTGAATGGAGATGATTTTTTTCTCTTCTTGGTGCTTCATATAATGTAATTGACTGAAGTAGTACATGCCCTAATCCTTTGCTCCTTCTGTTTTGTATATAACTGTGCTGGAATTAAGTTGTGAAGTAATTATGGTTTTCATACTTTCTGGTAATGTCTGAAAAATTACTAATATATAGATTGTGAGGTCTGAACTGATAAAATTATAAAGAGAGAGAAAGATAGACAAGGAGACAGCAGGATAATTATAGATATAGCTATTAAAAACAATAAGAACCAGTCAGATTTGACCACAAATGGATAAAAGACTAGTTCTGCCAAGAATCGTAGAGATTTGACATTTGTATCGCCTTAGGAATGTGTTTCTAAATTTTAGCAACACGGAGAATTATACTAGAAGAAAGTTGTAACAAATAGAAAAATGACCCCATTCTTTACATATTCTCAAACATTTTTATGCACAAAACGGGTAGATTATCACACATAGGAAAAACTTACAAATACTTGTATGTATTTAAATATATCAGTGGACTTTTAAAAATAAACATGTCTTGAAAGCAAGCATTTCATGTTAATGACATTAAAGTTTATATTGAGTTTGGGACAAAAGATAAATTATTCCATATTTAAATCCTTAGATGATGGATCAGAATTTTTTTGCTGTCTTCTTGAATTTAGATATTTTTGGTTTAGAGTTTGTTTATGCAGGTTCAAAAATTTGATCAAGTTTTAGTTTTAAGAAAGCTGGAGTTTGAATTCCAGGCTTAGAGCTCCCTCTTCTGCTTACTGGTAGATATGGGAAATCCTGGGTTTTTATCAATGGATTCTAAGATTATGTCAAAATTCCTACATCTATATTTTTCAATTAACTTTCTGAAACATAACTGTAATTTATTACTTTTGATAGGTAGTGATTAACCAGTTTACCTGAAAAAAATGTGTGATAACCAGGGACCAGAAACCTCTAAAAAATACTTATATTTAGGAGAAATGTATGTACCAGAAACCTCTAAAAAAATGCTTATATTTAGGAGACAAAATTATAGGGGTCAAATGGAAACGTCATAAGGACAGAAGAAAGAAGGAAAGTAATGTTATTAGGTAGTTACATGTTAAGCAAAGTACTATGTATTCCCAGCCATTATCTCAAAGAGTTTAATGATTGCTGGTTTGACAAATGAGAAAATTGAGGTACAAAGAGTTTAAGTGACTTTCCCAAGCTCATGTAGCCGGTGAATTCAGACATCAAGGTCCTGTCCTCTGCCCACTAATACATGAAGAACAGCAGAGTCAAGTGCAAAAAGAGTGTTGTAGAAAAGAGAAGAGTTTGTGACTCATTTATTTATTCAGTCACTCATTTAACAGGCATGATTAAATGTGTGGATTGTAGAGTATATATTGTTATAATAAATAGATTCTAATTTGTAATATTTTAATGGGCAAATAGACTGAGTTATAAATACTGTTAGATGTTACATAATCTCTTCATTGTTGTAAGTACTAAGATTGTGTTCTTATTTGTGTTTTTCAAAGTCAAAAGAGAGGGAAAGAAACAGACTGATTTTTATTTAGTGTAGACTATGTGCTAAGTGTTTGTGTATTTTTATTAGTTGTCACAACAACCTCACGGTATTAGGCATTTACTTTTTTCTTTCTTCCTTTTTAAAAATTAATAGATGTTATTTCTTGGAGCGATTTTGGGTTCACAGCAAAACTGAGCTGAAGGTGTGTATATATATATATATATATATATATATATATATATATATATATATATACTCCCTCCTGCTACATATGTACAACCTTCCCCACTATCAACATCCTCCACCAAAATGGTACATTTGTTGCAACTGATGAGCCTACATTGACACATAATCACTGGAAGTGCGTAGTTTACATTAGTGTTCACTCTTGGTATTTTACATTCTAAGTGGTTGGCCAAATTTATAAGGATGTGTAATTACTATTATAGTATCATTCAGAGTAGTTTCCCTGTCCTAAAAAATCCATGTGCTCTGCCTACTCATTGTTTCCTGGCTTTTAATCCCTGGCAACCACTGATG
Source organism: Theropithecus gelada (assembly GCF_003255815.1). Taxonomy (NCBI): domain Eukaryota; kingdom Metazoa; phylum Chordata; class Mammalia; order Primates; family Cercopithecidae; genus Theropithecus; species Theropithecus gelada. Next base: position 149,423,155 of record NC_037671.1, on the reverse strand, counting down.
TTTTTACTGTCTCCATAGTTTCATCTTTCCCCAGAATGTCATATATTTGGATTCATACAGCATGTAGCTCTTTCAGATTGGTTTCTTTCACTGAGTAATATGAATTTAAGTTTTTTCCATGTCTTCTTATGGCTTGATACCTGATTTCTTTTTAATGCTGAATAATCTTCTGTTGTCTGGATATACCAAAGTTTACCCACCCATCTACTGAAGGACATCTTAGTTGTTTCTAAGTTTTGGCAATTATGAATGAAGCTACTATAAACATCAATGTGCATATTTTTATAAGGACATAAGTTTTCCATTTATTTGGGTAAATACCAAAGGGCACAATTGCTGGATCTCCAGGTAAAATTGTGTTTACTTTTGCAAGAAACTGTCAAACTGTTTTCCAAAGTGACTGCACTATTTTGCATCCCCATCAGCAATGAATGAGAGCTCCTGTTGTTCCACATCCTTACCCGCATTTAGTGTTGTCAGTGTAGGTACTGGTTTTTAATTATCCTGATATGATGGCCATATATCCTGGCTTGCCTCTGTCTCACAGTCTGGGTTAATCCTGTCATGCTCATTTAATTATTAACAGTACCCTCTCCCCTATTTCACTCTTTGAAGAATCTTGATTCAGAAAACGTGTTATATGTCCTTCTAATTATCCATACGTTAAACTTGTGAAAACTAAGGTCCAGAGAGGTTAAGCAACTTGCCCAAGGTAACTGGTTTGTAAATTGCCAAGTACTGGGACTGGGAGAAAATTCTGCCTGACCCTAAAGCCCATACTCTTCCCACTGTGCGAAGGTTGTGTCTGTCTGCAACATCTTCCAAATGTCTTCAGGGCCTTTCTGACTCTTCCTTGCCGATTGAGGGATATGATTCATTGCTTATCTTTTAGACTTTATAAGATAGTCATACCTGTGATTCAACATTCCACATAAAATGCAATTCCATTTTCAAAATGAAACAGAGGTCTTGTTGACACAACTACTTATGAATGCTAACAGCTTTAAATGGCTGCATTGGTTGCTTTGTGTATTGATCACCATACAATGCTTTACCAGGTCGTATCAAAAGGCTCTTATGATATTGATAGACCGTATTTTCTTTGTGTAATTTTTTTTTGTGTGTAAGCTTTTCCTGTAAGGCTCTGTCAGATGACAGTGTTAACCTTGTTGAATAATAATTTTGCAAATGATTATTCTGGTAAAATGGTGACATTGTCAGAGACAAGAGAGTCTTTTGTATTAAAACTTTCAATGGTGGAATCATCAAATGTATAAATCCTCAAAATTTATCTTCTGGAACATTTTACACGGGCAAAACATGACATATGAACACAGGGTCAGCATGGGTTAAAGCCAAAATGTGAAATGCATAGCAATAGCACCCTTGGGGGAAGAACTTATAAAAAGGCAGCCTAGGGGGTATATAGGAAGGATGTGCCTAAAGGGAAGTAGTTTTACCCCCTTTTTCTTAAGGATAGTGGTGGGCTCTGAACAGCTGGAGAGTAAGATACTCTACTTGATAAAACACATTCATTTTAATGTGACTTAAAACATGTCTTCCCCCATGAGTATTTGAATTTTAAAAAATGATAAGGTAGACAGAAATCTCTGCATTAGTTGACAGCCTAGACAAGGATACATACAACAGTAAGGGGTCTGTCTGGAAAGGCTCAATTCAAAGTTTATCTACTCACAATTTGTAAGACACCTACCAGGGCAGTGGTATGGATTTTGCTGGGTTTAAAGAAACATTGTGAATGATGTTTTTAAAAAGCTGTTTTCTTCCTGGGCTTTGTTTCTGATATTAAAAAAAAATCCAAATTATATATTCTTTTACTTCTCTCTCTCGGCTTAAAATAATATATACATAACAAAAGTATGTCATAAACTTTCTTACTTTTGTGTCTATGTAGTGAGAAAAGAATTTTTGTGTGTGTGGATAATGAGGGAGAAAGAAAGAGAAATATTTTAAAATCAGCACTTTCTACAGAGAAAAACTGTTCTAAAATCTTGCAGAAGCACTTCCACAAAGTCAACTGGCTGAGAACCTGTCCAATTTTTGCAAAATCCAATTGGAAGAATTCTTTACCATTTTCTCAGTATCTTCTTTCTCATGTTGCTTGTTAGGGATTGCCAAAATGTATTCCAATGTACATTACCAGAACCTTCCCTTTATTTTTCTACTTACAGGTCCTTGTCTGTGGCTTTTTAATAGCCCATAATCAGGTGAATTGTTTATGCTGCAGTTAAGAGAAGAAGGCCTTATGCTGGAGGCACCCTGGTATGTTGCCATGGAAATGCCATGATCACTAATTCAGCATTAGGATTTTTGGTCACACTATGGAAATGAGCATAGAGAGAAGGCAGGTTGAGATTTTCTTTAAAATGAGCCAAAATAACCTCAGTTATACTTGTCCCTTGCTTATGCAACAGACATGTTCTTTGGCGAGTTATTTTTTAAATATATAACTTTAAAAATAAAATCCTATTAGAGATGTTTTAAAGTAGCTTGATAGCTATCATTGGCTGGAAACAAACAATAGGAAGATTTTTGTTGTTGCTATTGTTTTTAGTGATAACAGTACCTATCACCTGGTTATACTATTTTTTGGAAAATTAAATATGGTAATATATGGAATTTATTATGTCAGCATGGCACTTCACCCTACAGTAGGCAGATTTCTAAAGTTGTCCATCCAAGATTTTCATCCCCTGGTTATTCAACCAAATATTAATCTAGACATTGTCCTGAAAGTCTCTATACATGTGATTAAGGTCACTAATCAGCTGACTCTAATTGGGCCCACTGTAATCATATGAGCCCTCACAGGCAGAAAATGGAGGCAGAAACATTAGAGATATGGCAGATGGGAAAGTCAGAGGGAGTCAAAGCATGTGAAAGACTTGGTCCAATGTTGCTGTGAGCCAAGGAACGTGGGCAGTAACCTGTTCTCAACCTGAAGCTGAGAACAACCCCTGGCCTATAGCTAGCAAGAAAACAAGTGCCCCAGTCCTACAACTGCATGTAATCAATTCTGCCAAAGTGGAATCAGATTCATCTTCAGAGATTCCAGAAAGGAGTCCAGCCCTGTGGATGTCTTGATTTCAGTCTTGTGGGACCCAGAGAAACTATCCAAGCGTAGGATTTCTGACTTACAGAACCGTGAGATAATAAACTTGTGTTGTTTTAAGGAGCTAAATTCGTGGTTATTTCTTACGGCAGCACTAGAAAACTAAAAGAGGCACCAAGCAATGACCAATAGATATTTTTGTTTCTTTCTGCTTTCCCTGTCACCCATTCACTGCTCCATCATGGCCTCCTCCTTTATCAGTAACCCTAGCTTTCTTTGCATGTGTGTGTGTCTGGGTGTTACTCATACACTTAAAATCAGAGGAAGTGAGAGAGAGAGAAGTCTCACTCTCTGTTTAGAGTCTTACTTTGTCCCTGCTCTCCTTAGAGTGCTCATTAGTCCCACAGACCCTTCTTCTTCTTCTCCCCTTGTCTTGTGTATCCTTTTTCCTATTTCCTCAGTAGTCTCAAGGTGGTAGGCTGTGGTACCTGAGAGTATGAACAAGATTATTTGGGGGGTGGGAAAATAATATTCCACTCATTTCTTCACACACACACACACAAACACACACCCTTGTACCCTATTCTTAAGTAAAGGCAGATTTCAACAAAAACAAAGATAGAAAAAAGATGAAAGTGTTTGACTTAATCCTTTTCTGCTGCTATGCAAAATACTGTAGAGTAGGTAATTTATAAAGCATAAAAATTTATTTCTCACAGTTCTGGAGTCTGTGGTGTAGTGTCCAAGGTGCTGGCAGATTTAGGGTCTAGTAACTGCTGACTCTCTGCTTCCCACATGGTGCTTTTTGACTGCATCCTCCCAAGGAAATGAACATCGTGTTCTTACATGGCAGAAGGGACCAAAGGGCCAGGTCACTCTCTGAAGCCTCTTTTAAAAGGGCATTAATTCATGAGGGTGGAGCCCTCATAAGTTAATCACTTCTCAAAAAAGTCCATCCTCTTAATTCCATCACAATGAGGATTAAGTTTCAACTTGACCTTTGGAGGAACACAACATCCAGACCGCAGCAGGAATAGGCTTGTTTTTAAATGTAGTGCTTGCTTGTTTTTGTAAAACACTGTGGAGGTGATTGAGAAGGTAGTAATCATGAGTTTGTGAGAAGGATGAAAATCTATGGATATCCTCTTTAAGGTCAGAGTCATTACTGCTAAGATTCTACACTTATCATCAGTGTTTCCTCATCTTAATAGGTTGATGGCCACTATGGTAAGTGCCTAGCTCAATCACAATTCCATACAATAGAAGACATACCCCCAAGTTAAGTTCATTCCTCAGATAAAGACATCAGATGATAGAAGGATGTGGTTTGTTTAAGGTTAAGTGACATAAAATATCATTTTCTCCCTAAAAGTGAATTCAAAGGAAAAGGGCATGAAATGGGTCTGGAGAATGAGACAGACTGACGTCTTTTTTCTGGGACCTTAGAGGAGGTCTCAGTGTCAGGGAATCTCTAGACATTAAACTAATCTTTCTTAGTTATGTGTTCTCTTCAGCATAGTTAGCTGCTCAGGCTTAGGTAAGAAGAGTTTTCATGACAAACATGAGAACAAGAGTCTTGGGAGTAGAGGGCATTTGCAAAACAGAAAAATCTGCTTTCTTCTATGACCAGCTTAGACTTCATAATTATGCACCATGAAGTCTAAGCTGGTCATAGAAGAAAGCAGATTCTCATGCTGGAAATGATTATTTTGAGGTAATGATATTTCACATTTGACATATGAAAGGCAATTAAAAGGCATCAATGTATAATTTGAGAATGTGTAGCTTAGAAGGAAGTCAAGAATTTCCTGTAACTGGATTTCTTGTCATCATTATTTTTGATACTAAAAATACTTCCCAAGTATACTGAGCTTTAGAGTTTATAAAAATATTTACTTACAAAATCTTATTTCTCACAAGATACTATGAGTTAGATATCATTATTATTTCCATATTACAAATTTAAAAAGCTGTGTCTCAAATAGTTAAATCACTTGCCAAAGGCCACTCCTTAAGAAGCAATGAAGACAAGATTCACACTTATGTGCTTTTTTTGTTTGTTTGTTTTTTGAGACAGAGTCTTGCTCTGTTGCCCAGGCTGGTGTGCAGTGTGGCACGATCTTGGCTCACTGCAACCTCCGCCTCCCGGGTTTAAGCAATTCTCTGCCTCAGCCTCCCAAGTAGCTGGGATTACAGGTGCTTGTCACCACACCTGGCTTATTTATTTATTTGTATTTTTAGTAAAGACAGGGTTTCACCATTTTGGCCAGGATGGTCTTGAACTCCTTACCTCATGATCCACCCGCCTTGGCCTCCCAAAGTGCTGGGATTACAGAAGTGAGCCACTGCGCCCAGCCCACACTTACGTTTTTTAACTCCAAAGTGGTTGATGTTTTCTAGCAAGCTCTCAACTGCCCCCATAAGGGTCCTTGCCAGGGACTAGTATACAGTTGTTTCCCCCCACAATAATTGTTTTTATTGGAGTAAAATATACATAAGATTTGCCATATTAATCATTTTAAGTGTGCAGTTCAATGGTATTAAATACATTCATCTTGTTATGCAGTCATCACTGTCATCCATCTCCAGAACTCTTTTTATCTTGCAAAGCTGAAACTCTAAACCCATCAAACAATGACTTCCCCATCTCCTTTTCCCCAGGTCCTGGCAAACACCGTTTCATTTTCTGTCTCAATTAATTTGACATACTTTATAAAAGTGGAATTATATGGGATTTTTCTCTTTGTGACTATCCACTTTTTAAAATTTGAAATAAGAATTCTAGGAATCTTGCAGCTCAAGATTAGCCAAAGAATGTTCCCCTCCTCCTGTCCCCGATTCCTAACTTACTAAGTGATATGGTTTGGCTCTGCGTCCCCACCGAAATCTCTTCTTGAATTGTACTCTGGTAATTCCCATGTGTTGTGCGTGGGAACCGGTGGGAGATAATTGAATTAAAGGGGTGGTTTCCCCCATACCGTTCTCATGGTATTAAATAAGTCTCATGAGATCTGAGGGGTTTTTTAAGGGGTTGCTGCTTTTGCTTCCTCCTTATTGTCTTCTTTTGTCTGCTGCCATGTGACATGTGCCTTTCACCTTCCGCCAAGATTGTGAGGCCTCCCCAGCAACATGGAGCTGTTAGTTCAATAAACCTCTCTCTTTTGTAAATTGCCTAGTCTTGGGTATGTCTTTACTAGCCGCATGAAAATGAACTAATACAGTAAATCGGTACCTGTAGAGTAGAGTGCTGCTGAAAAGATACCCGAAAATATGGAAGTGACTTTGGAACTGGGTAACAGGCAGAGGTTGGAACAGTTTGGAGGGCTCAGAAGAAGACATTGAAATGTGGGAAAGTTTGGAACTTCCTACAGACTTGTTGAATGGCTTTGACCAAAATGCTGATAAAGATATGGACAATGAAATCCAGGCCGAGGTAGTTTCAGATGGAGATGAGGATCTTCTTGGGAACCGGAGGAAAGGTGACTCTTGTTATGTTTTAGCAAAGAGACTGGTAGCATTTTGCTCCTTCCATAGAGGTTTGTGAAACTTTGAACTTGAGAGAGATGATTTAGGGTATCTGGCGGAAAAAAATGTTTAAGCAACAAAGCATTCAAGATGTGACTTGGATGCCTTTTTACAAGGGAAGTAGAGCATAAAAGTTCAGAAAATTTGCAGCCTGACAATGTGATAGAAAAGAAAATCCAATTTTCTAAGGAAAAATTCAAGCCAGCTGCAGAAATTTGTATAAGTAACGTGAGGCCAAATGCTAATTCCCAAGATGATGGGGAAAATATCTCCAGGGCATGTCAGAGGTATTCCAGCAGCCCCCGCCATCACAGGCCCAGAGGTCCAGGAGGGAAAAGTGGTTTCCTGGGCCAGGTCTAGGGACTTTGTGCCCTGCATCTCAGCTGCTCCTGCTGTGGCTGAAAGCAACCAACATAGAGCTCAAGCTGTGACTTCAGAGGGTGCAAGCCCCAAGCCTTGGCATCTTCCATGTGGTGCTGAGCCTGCAAGTAAACAGAAGTCAAGAATTAGGGTTTGGGAATCTCTGCCTAGACTTCAGATATATGGAAACAACTGGTTGCCCAGGCAGAAGTTCGCCTGTACCCCCATCGTATCTAGGAAGTAACTAACTTGCTTTTGATTTTACAGGTTCATAGATGGAACGGACTTGCTTTGTCTTGGATGAGACTTTGGACTGTGGACTTTTGAGTTAATGCTGAAATGAGTTAAGACTTTGGGGGGGCCAGGCGTGGTGGCTCAAGCCTGTAATCCCAGCACTTTGGGAGGCCAAGACAGGCAGATCACGAGGTCATGAGATCGAGACCATCCTGGCTAACATGGTGAAACCCCGTCTCTACTAAAAAAATACAAAAAACTAGCCAGGCGAGGTGGCGGTCACCTGTAGTCCCAGCTACTCGGGAGGCTGAGGCAGGAGAATGGCGTGAACCCAGGAGGCGGAGCTTGCAGTGAGCTGAGATCCAGCCACTGCACTCCAGCCTGGGGGACAGAGCGAGACTCCATCTAAAAAAAAAAAAAAAAAAAAAAAAGACTTTGGGGGACTCTTTGGAAGACATAATTGTTTTTGAAATATGATGACATGAGATTTGGGAGGGACCAGGGGCAGAATGATGTGGTTTGACTCTGTGTCCCCACCCAAATCTCATCTTGAATTGTACTCCCACATGTTATGAGGGACCTGGTGGGAGATAATTGAATCATGGGGGTGGTTTTCCCCATACTGTTCTCTTGGTAGTAAATAAGTCTCATAGATCTGATGGTTTTTTAAGGGGTTTCTGCTTTTGCTTCCTCCTCATTCTCTTCTCTTGTCTGCTGCCATGTGAAATGTGCCTCTCACCTTCTGCCATGATTGTGAGGCCTCTCCAGTGACATGGAACTGTGAGGCCAATAAACCTCTCTCTTTTGTAAATTGCTCAGTCTTGGGTATGTCTGTATCAGCAGCATGAAAATGGACTAATACACAAAAGTGATGTTCTCCTCATTACTCTGAGTGACTTACATACAGACTTCATTCTCCTTTCTGCAGGCTCTGCTAGGTTGAAGATCCTAGTTTCTGGAGGATGGACAATGAAGTATGTTTCCAGTAAGGGAAACCCTAGGTGGTCCATTGAACCTGAAACTATATACTGCCATTTGGTCACTTAGAGATTCTCATGCCAAAGGACCAGCAGGCAAAGAAAGGACTACTATACTAGAAAGGGTAATTAACCCAATTCTATTTCCAGAAGCAATAGAGTCTGTTACATAATGGAAGAAGGAAGGCTTATGTCTAGATTTTGAGGGATTCCCTGGAGTGTCTCTTCATAATTCCAGGTCTGCTGATAACAATCATGGGCAGTTGCAGCAACCAAGTCCTGGCAAAGACCAAACAGCCAAGGGCATAGACTCCTCAGTAGCGAAGATCTGGGTCATCCTGACAAACAAGCACCTTATATGAGCTAAAGATGAGGGAGATGTGAGGGAAATCTGGAAGGGGCTAGGGAGGAAGGAGATGATGAATATTACTTATAGTCAGATTGTGACCAGCAACCTTTTAAGGAATCTATGACAGAGTGGACTCTGTATGGTGCATGGGCAGATCTGAGGAGTGTAAGGAGTGTATTATAGCAGAGGTCTTTGCTGCCCCTCACCACATCTCTTTGGTCTACTGAGAGTTTCAGTCATTGCCTACGGGCAGTTCTGTGTGAGCTCGGACTCAACTTGTGCTGGAAGCTGTTCCATCTTAATATGCTGCGTACCTTTCAACTTTCAGGGTATCCTCCAATGCCAGGGTAACCCACATGGCCCATGAGTTCAGTGCAGTTCAAAAGTGCAAGGGGAATTAGAACCCCCAGGGACAATGCTCATCCAGAAATCAGTGACAGGAACCAGTGGATGAATTCTTCAGTTTCCAATTCTGCATGTGGCAATTTGGAGAGAGATTCTCAGAAGATTATCATAAGAACCATCAAGTCCCAACTGCCTACAGCTTTTGTCCCTTCCCTACTCTCCAAGATCAGCTCCTCAAAAAGCTACCTGCCTCCAAGCCCTTGAACTCTTTTAGAAAGCAAATGTAGCAGAAGTGTGTTTTCAGTATTGATATGGATTGGAATCCACCAAGAAGATGAATTTGAGAGATAATTCCAATTTGCACATTTAACTTTCTGTATGGATCTTTAAAAATGTATGACTAAAAAATTAACTTTGGGGAAAGTCTTTGGTGCAAAAACAACTTGTTTTAGTTATCTCAATATTATCTAGTACTGTTTACAGTGGCAAAATAAAGGACTGTAAAGCTGTGCAGTCCTTTTACATTTTTTCTGGGTCACATAATGCAACATTCAAAGCATGTATGCGTGTGCCACTCATGATAAGCTGATTACTTATCACATGTTAAGTAACCATTTTTTACTGGGCATTTTCTCATAATTACCTTATAAACTTGGAAGATGTCATTAACTTCTAGACTTGTTTCTTCTGAAGTTAAAGTGTCTTAGAAAAAGGAAGTTTCTCCAGCCAAGATCACAGATATATCGACTAGCCGAGACAGGATTTATATGTAGGCATTTCTGACTCTAGTGTCTAGTGTTTATTGTCTATTGTCTATGTTTTTACTATATTATGAATATTTATGATGCATAGAATAGGTGTAATCAGACCTAATACTTTGTAACATAATCAAAATAACAGCAGATATAAAATTTTGGAGAAGATAAGAAGCAAGAGAGCACCAACTGTTTTAACTTTCAGATAGTTGAAGGTTTGGAAAATATTTGTAAACCTATGTGAGGTAATAAAATTATATAGTATGTTAGCATAAATAGTATTTATAATTTTTACCTGGAGTCACTCAGTGAGAAAAGTAAATATTGCAAATATGTAATGAAGATAGAGAAATAGCAAATTAAGAGTAGAAGTCTGGCCAGAGGAGATTCATAAAGCCTGGGCAATTGGTCATCTAGGACATCACTAACATTAAAATAATAAACTCAATTTTGATTTTATCTGACTTGAAGAATAGACAGAAACCAGAGAGAAAAAAAAGATAGATCCGACATACTTGAGAATTCAAAGCTAAGTAATCACACAAATAAACATAAAACGTTTCTGTGAAAGAGGTCTGTGGAGCTCTGGAAGAGGATTCTGTCCTAGCTAGAGGAAGCTCCCTTTAGGATGGGAACTTTGAGTGAGATTTCTTTCAGTTATTTACCGCTTGGTAACAAATTGGCCTAAGTCGGTGGCAGAAAACAAAATTTATGCTAAAAAATTCTCTGGATCAGGAATTTGTTCAGGACATAGAGAGAATTTTCATCTCTGCTTCATGATATCTGGGTCTCGAATGGAAGATTTAGAGACCTGGTTGGAGGGTGCAGGGAAAGGAAGAGATTCAATAGCTGGGAGCTGGAGTCGTCTGAGAGCTTAGTCATCCACCTGACTATTGGCAAGGACCTTGGCAGGGTGATCTTGACTACAGCACACACGGGGCCTCTCCATGAGGCCTGGACTTTCTCATTGCTGGCTTCCAGGTATGAGAATTCTGAGAGAGAAAGAGGCAGACAGAAGTTGTATCATGGTGTTGCTTCTACTGTTTTGTTCTGAAGGTGGTTACAAAGTTATGGCCAGCTTAAAGGGGAAGAGAAAATAGAATTCACCTCTTTATAGGAGTGAGTCAAGGTTCTGGGGAAGCTCATATGGAACAAAAGTGTTGTTGTGGCCATTTTTGTGAAATAAAATCCACTCATTCTAAGGAATGAGTAGAAATCAACTGAGCCAAGAAGGAGGGAGTGAGAAGGGACAAGGAGGAAGGGCATTCTCATAGAAGGAAAGTGGACTGTAAGCTCTGTGTGAGGAGAGTGAGGGACTGTATGCCTTGAAAGCAGAGAACCAGCATAGAAGGCAAGATAGTGTTTGTGAGGTCGACAGGGCCAGGCCATGCAAGGCCTTGGAGACAGTGTTAAGAATTTTGCCTTTGTTATAAAAGAACTGGGAAGCCTTGAAGCACTTTAGGTGGAAGTGACTGTATGTATGTGTGTGGGATGTGGTGGTGAATGTGGGGATAACCTGATTCACATTTTAAAGGTATCACTTTGATGACAGTGGAGTGTAGACTGGGGGTAGATGAGAATGGATGTCATGTGAACAGCTGAGTGTGATGGACCTTTTTGTAACTTAGACCTGAGAAGTGATTAGAGAGATGGAGATAAATAGGGTACCTTGAACATGGTCAGAACATAAAACTGTCAGAAATTGGTAACCTAGAACCTGGAAACACTGGTTTTGGGGTAAGATCAAGCATGGATTTGAGTTTTAGGTACCTTTCAAACATCCAAATGTGAACATCAGTTTGTGATGTCAGGAGATCAACAGTTTTCTTTAGGCAATATCAAATACGCTTTTTGTAGTTCAATACCACCTTAAGAACTGGAAACTCTAGACTTCCTTAAATTCATCTCTGTCATATCAAGAGTTTCTTACTTAATCATTTCTTTATCCAATAAGTATATAGTGAGCACCATATGTACCAGTTACTGTTCTAAGTGAAGGACACTGTTAAAAATATCAATGTTTCTGTCCACATGGATCTTACATTCTAGCGGTGGAGACAGTCAATTCTCATACAAATAAATGATAATTATAAGTGCTATGAAGAGAAAGCGAAAGGCAGGTGTGGTACTAAGAGTGACAGGCAGCAGTCATTTTAGATGGCATGGTCATGGAAGACATCTTTGAGATGTTTGATTAGAAGACTTGATTGAAGTGAGAGTATCAGCAAGCAAATATCTGAAGAAAGAATGTTTGAGGCAAAGAAGACAGCAACCATAAGAATCTGAAGTGAGAGTGTTCTTGATATATTTGAGAAAGATCAAGGGAGTCAGTATGACCGGAGAGAATGTGGTAGTAAATGAGGCCTAATATATATATCCTGGAGCTAGCTCACAGTAGGTCCTTTAAGTCATAGTAAACGAGGTTGATTTTATTCTGGGTGTAATAGAAAGCTGTCAAAGAGTTTTGGGGAGGAGAGTGATATGATCCAAGTTACATTTTAAGTGGATTCTTCTGGCTGCTATGTGAAGAACTATCTATCATATATATTATTATAATAGATGAGGCCAAGAGTGGAATCAGGAAATATAATACATTTAATTATATAATATAATATATATTAATATTTAATAATATATAATGTATATGTGATAATTATATTTGATAGTTATATGTGATAAACTGTAAATATATTATCATATATTTATTGTAATTACATAAAAAGATTGTAAATATATAAAAATATATTTGATAAGCTGTACCCCTTCCAATCTGACTATTCTCAGCATCTCTGCCCCATCACACTGACCCAAGGCACTAGTTTTTACCTTTCTTGTGCTACTATAGTAGTCTCCTAACTAGCTTTCCTGCTTCTACTCTTGGCCCCGTGTATTATAATAATAGATATATAGTAGACAAGTGGCCCCACCTATTGGCTACTGATTATTATATTAAATGTATTATATATTCAATATATTATAATTATTATATATAAATTAAAATATATAATTTAGTATATAATATATTTAATTATATTATATATAATATATTTAATTATTCTAGATAGTTGGGTAATAGATAATTATAATAGATATTAAATATATTATAGATAATGATAATATATTAAATATATATAATTATAATAATTGATAGGCAATAGATGGGGCCAATATCTACTATATATCTATTATTGTAATACATGAGGCCAAGAGTAGAAGCAGGAAAGCTAGTTGGGAGACTACTGTGGTGACACAGGAAAGGTGAAAGCTAGTGTCTTGGGTCAGTGTGATGGAGGCAGAGGTGCTGAGAATGGTCAGACTGGAAGGGGTACAGCTTAAAGTGGAACCTACAGAGAAGGCTGTCTCTCCAGATCAAGATGTGACTTTGTTGTTTCCAGCTCTCCCAGCCAGGCTCACTGCCCGCATTGGGCTGGTCTGATTTGCTCCTCAGACCATTTTGGCTCATCTCCTCTTGCTCACTTGGTCCATAAAATGTCACCTGAGCTAGTGTGGGCAAGAGAACATTGAGAATCTGTGTGGTATGATTAGCATAAAGCTCTGGTAAGTGGCTTAAGGATTTTCACCATTGTGGGACTCTTAGAAATTCGAAAACTGAAACTGGCTTATCCAGGATTGCATAATAAAAGATTAACTGTCTCATATCTTAAGGCGTTTGCTCCTTTTCTTATGACACTCTTTAAACATTTTTACTGATCTTTGCTTCCCTTTGTGTTTATTCTGAAAAAAAAATTGTCCTTTAAATCTGTAAAATGCTTCCAGCTTTTTTGGAATCAAGAAAGAATTTTAATATTAAATGAAAGAACAAACAAATGAATTTGTAAGTAAATAAACTATTTTGACTTAGAGGGTTTAGGGTAAAGACCTACCAAAAAAAAAAAAAAAAAAGAAACAATTATTTATCTTACAGAGGAAAGCTTCACAAGGCATCTTAAAGCTTGTTTTTCATACATATGTGAAAAGGAATGCACTAATATTGATTTTCTTTGAACACAGGACCTTAGAAATTGGCTTGGGTATTTAACAGAAATACCCAAGGATGAAAAATAAACACTTATTAGTTAGATAGAATTTCTGTAGAGAGAACGTTGTGAAATATTGGAAAGAATCAAATGAAGGTAGTTGTGATCGGAACTTCTTAGGTGGTTAAAATAATTTGTTTTCATGTGCCTGAGACTGTCTAATTGCAATTTTATGTGGAAAAAAGGATAGAATGAATGGATTAAATAAAAATATTCTTACAATAAAATATATAATTCATATGTGGCTTTCCTATAAATTTATTTTTTGAAAAATAAAAAATATTCAGTTTAAAAATGTTCCAATGATAAAACTTTTTCTAATGTTATAAGATTATATCACATTTGAAGCAATTTGTAATGGGTTGTTTAAAGGAAAAAATAATGAGCAAACACAATGACAGGTCAAATTTGTTGACTCTTTCTTGTTTGTCATTTCTATATTCAGCTTGAGGACTAGTGTTCAAATTGATTATAAGTAAGAATTGTCAGCCCAGATTTAACTATCCACTATTGTAACCAGAATACATTTTAGGGTTAAAGATGAATAATTCAAGAACATTTCTGGGAGCTTTTTTAACATTGCAACTCTAATCAGCAGGTGGAATTTAATATCAACTGCATTAATCAGAAACTAACAAGGTAAAAATTGCTTCCTCTCTAGATACAGAAAATGTTTCTCATTTGCAGTTGCGTTTTTTAAAAAAGGGAGATATCATTCAGAGTATTTTTATTTAGTATCTAGCAGGCATAGCAAAGTAGTTGAGAGCCTGCCATGTGAGAGATAAGATGTGTGCTTATGGATCAAAGATGGACTCACAGCAAAATATACTCCATTGGGCTATTAGAGAGGCTTATCTGCATTGCTTGTCGCTTCACATGCACAGTTCCTCACATACACTCACACACCTCTACTGCCGCTGTTGCTAGCAGTTTTAATCAGGGACTGCCTAGCCAAGCACGACTTCCCCGCCTTGCACCCCCTGTTCTCCTCCTCTGGGGTTGACTGGAGCTCAGTACTGCCAAACTATTGATTGAAAACTTCTTGAATGAACTTATCAAACACTTCCATGACTTCCTGGTAGTCCTGGAACATAGTCCTAGAAAAGTAGTCCTATAATTCCTAGCACAGTGCTACTGGCCCATGTAAGCCTGGACTAGACTGACCAGTCTGAGTGTAATTAACATTGTCCCTGCAGAAACAGGGCAACTGAGAGGTGGTGCCTGTGTGGATGAGTCTCCGGAGGACTGAACATTGTGCATCCACCTGTGTGTAGAAGCACCAATTGTATTGGTCAGGGTTTTCCAAAGAAACAGCGTGAATAGTATATGTATAGACATATAGAAAGATATTTATTTTGAAGAATTGGCTCACACAACTATGGAGGCTGAGAAGTCCCAGGACCTGCCATCAGTAAGCTGGAGGCCCAGGAAAGCTGGTGGTGTAATTCCAGTTCAAGCCTAAAGGCTCCAGAAACAGGAGCACCAATGTACTCCGGACAGGAGAAGATGGATGTCCCAGCTGCAGCAACAGGCAAATTCACCCTTCTTCTGCCTTTTTGTGCTATTTGAGCACTCAATGAATTGTATGATGCTGACCCACATTGATGAGGGTAATCTTCTTTAATAATCTACTGATTAATATTCTAATCTCTTCCAGAAATACCCTCACAGACACACCCAGAAATCATATTTTGCCAACTGTCTGGGCATTCCTTAGCCCAGTCAGGTTGACATATAAAATGGACCATTCATTTCATCAGTGTGAAGTGAGAGTAATCTTTGTGTGGCATTGCTGCGTTGTTACAAATGCCTATGTGAGTTGAAGGGAGTGGTTTGTTACTCTGTTTTCAAAAGTAAACCTAGGTTAAAAACAAACATTATGATATTTTCTTGATCTTATGATATTTGAAGTATGCATCTGGTTTTTGAATCTGTAATTTGTTTTGACTTTGTTTCTCAGTCTAAAACCTCTGAATAGAAGAGCAATATGAGTTTAATGACATCTAAATCAGCTGTTTTATATTGTCAATGAATTAATAGTAAATAAAGGAGAATAAAGAAAACAAGTCCGTTGCCTATTTCTCATGTTGAATTTGCAGAATATATTTTTAATTTCTAGTTTTAAGTTTGGCACATAACAATAAAAAGTTTTATTAAATGATAAAGACGGTTAGATAAGCTTTTGTTTGTTAATGTAATATTGTTTTTATAGGATACAAATAGTAAAATCAAGCAAGCTATGTTATTTTGATTAAATTGAGATACTTAAATATCTGAATTTGGTGAGAGCAACAGTTAGTTGACTGATTTGTTAAGTAAAACCTTTTGCCTTTAGTAGAGCTATAAAGTTAGTCATAAATTATTGTTTAAAAAGATATCACTTACACAGCTTAAATTCAACTTGATTTAACCAAACATATTCTTCTTGACCTAAGACTCTACGAAAAATGTCTACCTGATTGGACATTTCACTGAGAACTAGTCTCTTTGTCTTACAGTGGCTTGAAGTCCTGACTTGTCTTTTTTCAGCATAGTGACAGAATTAATTCCTTTTATTGCATAATAATTTAATTAATTTCTAAAAGCTCTGAGGACTTAAAATTAGTTATTTTGTTGTCAATTTTCAATATAGAATCTTAGATGACATCACTGAGATGTAGAATCAAAGGATGTATGTTGATAAAACTAAATTGTTTACTTATTTTGTCTATAGTCTTTGAGAAATTCATATATACTCTTTTAAACACTAGATGGCACTAGAAATGTATCATAATAAATTCTGTTTCATCAGGAGGAATTATTAATTTTATTATCTCCTAAGATGGTGCTTTCTTTGGTTATATATTTTTGAACATTCAAAATAATTTAACTATTTCCACTAGTACCTTTGATAATTGAAATAAGTAATGAGGTTCCCAAACTGTAGAAATACATAATTCATAATTAGAATTTTTCGAAGTATTATCTTAGTGGTCCATAGATATTGCCACACCTCAGGTTTCCTCATCTGATGAGATTGCTTCCCTTTAAGTTCCTTGAAAAGAAGACACATGGTCTACTAATAGAAATAATGAATAGGTTCCTGAACTGTTTAATAACCTGATTACCCATGAGGCATGAATCATCTGAACACACTGGGAAAAGATTTAAATTCTTGACACATATTACTTCCCTCAAGAAAGATAGCATAAAACGAATGATATGCCACTATATGAGGACATTAATGACAAATTTTTATCAATTTAAGAAATATTTACAATTAGTCATTGAGCAAGATAATTTGAAATGCCCTGAAATCTCACAGTGTAAACACTTTCCTAAATTTGACAGTATTCCTAAAAATTTACCATCATGAACAATGTTTCGTGAAGCTGAAAGACACTTTTATACACTATCAATAAAGCATTTCAGTCAGCTGTGCTAGAGGAAAGTTGGCTGAGTTATCGTCTTTGTCATATGGAGATGTGATTGAAGAGTGTAGCCAGTCAATGGTCAATGGGGTATTTCGGATAGTAACATACCAAGCATTAAGATCGATTCTGGATCTTGTGATTTTTGTAGCGTTTGTCTACTTTTAAAACTTTTTGATTTGTTGTAACTTCTTTTCTCATTCTGAATACATATTTGGTTTTATGTGTAATTTTATATATATTCTTTTTCTTCGGTAGGGCTTAAAACACTGTATGAGCTTCTACCTGCCCAAACCTGGATTCATTCTGTTCCAGTTCCTTTTAAGTCCCAGTAATGTCTTGCTCCCATTTAACTCTCTGGCCTTATCTACATTTAGCACAATACTTTATATTTTTATAAAAAGTAATTATTCATTTTTGTTTCACATAGCTTTATTGTTTTATTACTGGGATTTTATTTATTTTGTACTCTTTGTTTTTTACGTCCTTTCCCTTGGTGTTATCTTTTAGATTTTTGCTTATCCAAGTCTATGAGACATGTCTCATATATGAGGTGCAAAAAGTAATTACGGTTTTTGCTATTACTTTCAATGGCAAAAAAAGCAGTTACTTTCATACCAACGTAATGTTATTTCCTTCAGGAAAGGGGCTGTGATCTCTCTCCTGAACTTCCACATTTCCTCAAGCCAGCTAAGAGTAATTTCTCCCTCATCTAGAAAAATGTATTTTTATTTCTTCTGTGACACATTTCTATGTGTATCTAACATTCTGTATATGTAAGAATGTATTATTTTTTCTACTGGGTTCTTAACTTCCTGACGAAAGGGACTGAATATTACCCATCTTTGTGTTTCTTATAGTACCCAGCACAGCTCTTTATGCATTACTGGCACTGGCAATCCATAAAGATGTTTAAGATAAATTAATGAATATATGAAAGCTGTTTGATCTGAGGGTCACAGCATGTATTTTTCTCTGCCTGTTCATTTGAACTCTTAATTTTTGAGACTTCAGTACATGCTTGGATTTAAAATAAAATATGCAACAATCAGAGACTTTAGGAGACAATAAAAGAGGATGTTTCCAAAAGAGGATGTTTACAAAAAAAAATTGTGCTTCTATCTCAATATAGACAACATCACAGGACCATTGTTTTCACTTTTGGCGTAGTTTTAGTCTATCTTAGGAGTTGACGAACTGCAACCTATGGGCTCAGTCTAGTCAGTTGTCTGTTTTTGTAAATAAATTTTATTGAAACACAGCCACATCCATCATTCTAATGATGTCTATGGCTGCTTTCAAGCTATAATGGCAGTGTCAAATAGTTGCAAGAAAGACTGTGTATGGAATCAAGATGTAAACCCTGAAATAATTTAATAGATTTTACTTAGGACTGTTGCAAAGGGGTAGGTTTCATCATCTTCTCTAAAATGGGCAATTTATTAATTGCCAAATTGTTAGTACAGTAACAAAGCATACCATTTCCTATAAAGTGTTAATAAACTAGCGTGTTATAAATTTATGTATATTTTTAAATGCAATGCAAAGAAAACAGACCGCAGATTAAAATACATACGATGACAGAATTACATTCCTCTTATATGACTTAATAATTTAAATATTATGATCATCCAGTTGAGAAATTCAACTAGCTTTCTTAGGCCTTATTTTTTATGACCTACTTAAAGCTTTCATCACTGTTGAGTTTGACTTTCTTAAACTATTCTCTCAACTTTTTGATACTGCAGTGTTTCCGTTTCTACCTACCTCCTAGATGGGCCTTACCTACGTCCCATTTGTCCTTTCCTTCTTTCCTCCTAAAAATTTGAGTATATCACCAGGCTCAGGATTGGTCTTACCTTTTTCTAACTCAATATTCTGATTCCTGAAAAACTCTTCTTTTTCAAGCTTTCATCTTGTATCCCATTGTAAACAATGTTCAACTTATCTGTAGTGTACATCTTTCCTTGGTTTCAGCTCTACAACTTTAAATGCCTGTTGGAATAAAACAACCTTTTTAATTTTTTTGTCCTCAGAAATCCCTGGTAACTAAGTTATCTTGGTCCTATTTATGACTTTTTGTTTCATACATTCTCATCATCTCCCGTAGTAAAACAAAGTTTTCCCCTTCTATTCTAATCATACTGCAGAGTCTTGCTTCCAAATCTGTATTACTTCACATTTGCACAAGCTGAGTGTTTTAACTAGTTTCCCCGACTCTTCTTCTCTCTAATTCATTTTACAAAGTATATTAAATTTACTTATTTGCTCTTTGAAAGAAAATATCCTAGGACATACATTATTAGTTCTATTTGTAATTTAATAAATTAACAATTGAGTTTGATAGAGGTTTTATTTATTCATTGCTAAATATTTAATTGAATAATCATGACTTGCCAGGCACTATTCTAGGTTTTGGAAATGTAGTAATAAACAAAACAGAGATTTCTGCACTCATGGAGTTTGCATTCTAGTTGGAGGAGTAGATGATAAGGTAAAGAAGTAGAATTATAGTATCGAATTGTATGTGACAAAGGTAAGGATTAAGAGGGTAGGAAGATAAAACGTGTTGACCGAAGACTCCATTGAATAGATGACTAAAGACATGATGAAAGCATAAGAAACTGCCATGTTGATATATGACAGGAGAGCATTCTAGGAAGACAAAACAGCAAGAAGCAGATAAAAGATGCCTATCATATTTAAGCAACAGCAGAGAGGGCAGTGTAACTGAAGCATAATGAAGAAAACCGAGGGATAAAAAGATCAGAGAAATGGCAGGGGTCCAGATCTCAGATCTCAGAGGGTCATGAGATGTTGATGCATAGGAGAGTTTTATGCAGAGAAGGGACATAATCAAAGTTAGATTTTAGGAGACTTGCTTTGGATGCTGTGTTGAGAACTAAGGGGAAAAAGGGTAGAAACAGGAAGGCCTGTTTGAAGACCTCTGCAATAGTCCTGATGTTGAATTAGGATCCTAGGGAAGTAGACTCTGAGACTGAGATTAATGTAAGTATAAGTTAGACCCTGGAACTGATAGCCATAGCAGGGAAGGGAAGAAAGCAGAATCAGGTGATGGGAGAAGTTAGGTCGAGATAAAATGTCCTAAAAGTTCTCAGCCACCCTAGTGGGAGTG
This sequence comes from Theropithecus gelada, assembly GCF_003255815.1. Taxonomy (NCBI): domain Eukaryota; kingdom Metazoa; phylum Chordata; class Mammalia; order Primates; family Cercopithecidae; genus Theropithecus; species Theropithecus gelada. Next base: position 149,402,954 of record NC_037671.1, on the reverse strand, counting down.
ATAAAGCTGGAATGGCAAGCAGACTGCACTAGGTTAGAAGATTTGCCCTTTATCCCCTAATGTGGACTAGTCATTGGATGTGGAATGTCCCAAGAAGATAATGTAACCTTGGATAAAATAGGCTTTTGTAGTGGAGGCAATTTCCAGAGAGGGATAGCCACTGAGTTGCTGTCTACCAGAAGTAGAGTACTCCCTGAGGAGGGGAAGTTAGTCTTCCAGGCATAAAGGGATATTTGTGTCATACATCACAGCATCCTATAGACGAAGAAAGAGGTAATGATAGTTTGGACCAGGGTATTGGCAATGGAAATGATGAGAAGCTATCAAGCTATGGAAATGTTTTGAAGGTAGCACCTGTAGGATGAAATTATAATGTTCTGTTAGATTGCATTTGAGACATGAGAGAAGTAGAGGTGACAAAATTTACACCATATCTTTGGCTTCAGCAACTGATAAATGGATATTTCATTAACTGAGATGAGGAAAACTGTGGAAGGAACTTGTACTAGTCTGTTCTCACACTGCTGTTAAAGACATACCTGAGACTGGGTAATTTATTAAATAAAAAAAAAGAGGTTTAACGAATTCACAGTTCCATGTGGCAGGGGAGGCCTCACAATCATGGTGGAAGGTAAAAGGCACATCTTACATGGTGGCAGGCAAGAAAGAGGATGAGAGTCAAGCAAAAGGAGTTTCCCCTTATAAAGCCATCAGATCTCATGAGACTTATTCACTCCCACGATAACAGTACACGGGAAACTGCCCCTGTGATTCATTTATTGCCCACCAGGTCCCTCCCATAACACATGGGAATTAGGAGAGCTACAATTAAAAATGAGATTTGCAGGAGTGACACAGAACCAAACCATACCATTCCACCCCTGGATCCTCCCAAATGTCATGTCCTCATGTTTCAAAAACAATCATGCCTTCCCAACAGTCCCTGAAGTCTTAATTCATTTCAGCAGTAACTCAAAAGTCCACAGTCCAAAGTCTCATCTGAGACAGGCAAGTCTCTTCTGCCTATGAGCCTGTAAAATCAAAAGCAAGTTAGTTACTTTCTAGATACAATGGGGGTACAGGCATTGGGTAAATACACCTCTTCCAGACAGAAGAAATTGGCCAAAATAAGGGTGCTAAAGGCCTTATGCAAGTCCAAATCCAGGGGGGCAGTCAAATCTTAAAGCTCCAAAATGATCTCATGTGACTCCATGTCCACATCCAGGTCATGCTGATGCAAAAGGTGGACACCCACAGCCTTGGGCAATTCTGCTCTTGTGGCTTTGTGGGGTATGACCCAATTCGCAGCTGGTTTCATGAGATGGCATTGATTGAGGATGTTCCAGGCACAGAGTGCAAGCTGTCAGTGGATCTGACATTCTGGGTCTGGAGGACGGTGGCCCTCTTCTCACAGCTCCACTAGGCAGTGCCCCAGTGAGGACTCTGTGTGTGAGCTTCAACTTCACCCTTCTCTTCCACACTGCCCTAGCAGGGGTTCTCCATGAGGTCCCCACCCCATAGCAGACTTCTGCCTGGACATCTAGCCTTTTCCATACATCCGCTGAAATCTAGGTGGAGGTTCCCAAACTTTAATTCTTAATTTCTGTGCACCCACAGGCTCAACACCACATGGAAGCTGCCAAGGCTTGGGGTTTGCAGCCTGCCAAGCCACATTTCAAGCTGTACCTTGGGCCCTTTTAGCCAAAGCTGGAGTGGCTGGGATGCAGGGCACCAAGTCCCTAGGCTGCATGGAGCAGAGAATCCCTGGCCCACAAAACCACTTTTTCCTCCCAGGTCTCCAGGCCCGTGATGGGAGGGGCTGTTACAGAGATCTCTGACATGCCCTGGAGACATTTTCCCCATTGTCTCAGCAATTAACATATGGCTCCTCATTACTTATGTAAATTTCTGTAACCAGCTTGAATTTCTCCCAGAAAATGGATTTTTCTTTTCTATCGCATTGTTGGGCTGCAAATTTTCCAAACTTTTATTGTTTCCCTTTTAAAACTGAATGCTTTTAACAGCACTCAGGTCACATCTTGAATGCTTTGCTGCTTAGAAATTTCTTCTGCCAGATACCATAAATTATCTCTCTCAAGTTCAAAGTTTCACACATCTCTAGGGCCAGGGCAAAATATTGCCAGTCTCTTTGCTAAAACATAACAAGAGTCACCTTTACTGCAGTTCCCAACAAGTTCGTTATCTCCATCTGAGATCCCCTCAGCCTAGATTTAATTGTCCATATCATTATCGCATTTTGGTTAAAGCCATTCAAACAGTCTCTAGGAAGTTCCAAACTTTCCCACATTTTCCTGCTTCTTCTGAGCCCTCCCAACTGATCCAACCTCTGCTCTTTACTCAGCTCCAAAGTTGCTTCCACATTTTCAGGTATCTTTACAGCAGTGCCCCACTCTACCAGTACCAATTTACTGTATTTGTCTATGCTCACACTGCCGATAAAGACATACCTGTGACTGGGTAATTTATATAAAAAAAAGTTTATTTTTTATATAAATAATAAACCTCACATGTAGATCATTATCTTACTTTGTGCATTCTCTGAGAGCAACTCTGAACCAAGGACCTGAGTGTGGGTAGTTAAATTGGAAGGTAATCCTATAAAATACAACTGAAGGCCATAGGGCAGGGAAAACAGAGAAGAATAAAAGCTGGGGAAGTATGTGATAAAAAGTTCTGAGCTCTATGCTATTAATCAATTTATTGCATCTCATCTCCAATCCTTCCTTTTTTAAAACTGCTTTGCAATTAGGGATCTGGATACCTTATGTATTTTTCATGTTCAACAAGCATGATATTAAGCTTTACATAGAGGGTGCTGGAGGGACCATGCAGTAAAACAGAGATTCCCTTCCTGGATCTAGTGTGCTGCTCTCATTAGCTTCTTGGGGCATATTCGTTGCTTTTTTCAGTGCCTGGTGGCCAGCAGTCCATGGTGCCTTCTTGTGGGTAATTTCTACTGGTACAACCCTCAAGTGGCTTCACAACTTCTCTGCTGTCAGAGAAGAGAGTGCCACTAGTGGACATGGTTTCCGTGACTGTTTTTCCCCAGGCCACCACCGGCTTCAGGTGGCTTTGTAGCAGAGTGCCTTGACTAGGCATCTTCTGGTGGATAACTGTTGGGCAGTTTGGCAATCACCTCTGAAATATTGTTCCTTCTTCTGCATAGCTTCCTTTGGCACTTCAGAAGAAATTTCCCAATGAGTTCTGCTAGTGTGCCACCTCAATGAAATTCCCTGCCATCGAGTGACCCAGCTATGCCCTCTTCAATGAGGTCTGGATGTCAGATTGGAAAGAGGTAGCCTCTCTTCTTTGTGCACTCTATCTCAGCTCCAATTCTCTGTTAATTTTTACACTGATTTTTGACTACACAAACTACTGTGTGATTTTTGTCTCCTGATTGAACCCAGACTGATACAAATTCTCTGGGTGATTCTAATGTAGAGCCAAGGCTAAGGGTCACTAATCTTTAAGGTGAGCTTGAATAAAATTCAAACAGTTTGATAAAGTTCAACACCAGATAATGGAAACTCTCAGCAAACTAGGAATAAAAGGGAAATTTTAAAATATGATAAGAGAAATCTGCAAAAGCTTTGTAGCTAATACCCTAGTCAATGCTGAAATTTCCATCAATTTTTCACTGAAATTAAGAAAACACAAAGATATTCACTATCAAAATTTCTATTCAACACTATAATAAAGTTATTAGTATCTTTATTTAAAAAGTCAATAAAAGATCTTATTGAAAAACAATAAATAACATTATTACATTGTAGAAGATACAGTTGTGTAAATAGAAAATCTTAGACAATCCACACATTGATTATTAAGTAAATTTACCAAGTTGCTGAATTCAAAGTCAACATACAAAAACTAATTTGATTTCTATGTATTTTGACTTTTATATATTTATTTGCATTTATACACATGTGTTAAATAGGACGCAAAGCCAGTAAATAACTGGCAATAAATCTAAAGAAAGATGTGCAGATGTATACATTGAGAATAATAAAGTATTATGAAGACCTACATAAATGGGGGAATATTCATATTCATTGACTCAAAGACTCAATGTTTTTCAGTTCAGTGTAAATAGAACACATTTTAACTTAAGTGGGTTTTATTTTTAATTTTTAGAATTGATATGCTACTTTTAAATTCCATATGAAGATGACTAGAAAAGCTTAGGTAACTTTCATGAATAACAAAACCATAGGACATACACTACCAAATATCAAGACATGTTATAAACCTGGAATATTTAGGGCACTGTGGTATCACTGCAAGGACAGACAAATAGACAAATGGAGCAGAATACAAAGCCCAGAAACAGACCTACACATTTACAGTTACTTGATTCAAAACAAAGTAACAGAAGAAGAATGGTCTCTTCATAAATTGGCAGTAAATCAATTGGATACAAGGTTGGAAAAAAGATCTCTAATTTCTTTCTTATACCACACCAAAAATAAAATCAAAATATATCATAAACCTAAATGTTAAAAGAAAAACAATGAAGCTGTGGAAGAAAACATAGGACAATATCTTATGATATTAGGGCAGATAATGTTTCATAAACAGGATGCAAAAAGCACTAATCGTGAAAGGAAAAGTTGATAAAATTGGAGTTTATTTAAATTAAGAACTTCTGTTAATCAAAAGATAACATGAAAAGAGCAAAAAGACAATGCAAGCCACAGACTGGGGAAATATATTTGTTATATATATGTTTTACAAATATCTTTTATATGGAAAAGATATTTGTAATTTATATTTACTTATATATTATATAATTATTTCTATAAATATTACATATTATATATAAATATTCATATATTATATGTAAATATTTCTGAGAAATATAACAAACTCATTTAAGCCAATTAGATAAAAACACAAAACACAATAAAAAAAGAAGCAAAGACTTCACAGAAGATATCCAAATTACCAATATGAATATAGAAAGGTACCTATCTCTAGTCATCAGAAAGATGCTAAAAAAAATTATGGAGACCCCGCAACATATCTGCCAGAATGACTAAAATTGAAAAGACTTAGGGACAATAATAAATGTTGAGGAGGATGTAGAGCATGTTTGCTGATTGAAAGGTAAATTGATATGATAGCTCGAAGAATTATTTGGCAGTATTTTCTAAAAGATGATAGATGATAGATAGATAGACATATGATAGATAGATACTGCCAGTTTTCAAAAGAACTAATTTATATTTGTGTATGTATGTGTCTGTGTGTGTGTGTGTATATATATATATATGAAATCCATCTACCTATCAATATCTATCTCCAATAAGTGAACCATTCCACTCCTGAATATGCATCCACAATTATTTAAAACAGCATTATTCATAACTGTTTCAATCTGGAGACTACCCAAATATATTCAGTAGTAGAATGGGTTGATATATTTTGGCATATTCATACAAAGATGTATTTTGTTTGTTTGTTTTGTTTTGAACCAGGGTCTCAATCTGTCACCCAGGTTAGAGTGCAGCATGATATGTGCTCACTGCAACGTCCACCATCCAGGCTGAAGCGATCCTCAACTCAGCCTCCCAAGTAGCTGGGACCACAGGTGCGTGCCACTATGCCCAGCTAATTTTTTGCATTTTTGGTAGAGATGCGGTTTTGCACATTGCCCAGGCTGGTCTCAAACACCTGAGCTCAGGCGATCCACCTACCTCAGTCTCCTAAAGTGCTGGGATTAGAGGCATGAGCCACCGCTCCTGGCCTACAATGTTGTATTAAATAGCAAGAAAGAGAATCAAACACAGCCCTTGGTAACAACCTAAATAATCACGGACAATATTGAGCAAAAGAAGGCTGACACAAAATAGTATACACTGTGATTTACATAAAGTTCAGCAACAGGCAGAACTAATTAATGCTGATTAGGATCAGAGTAGTTATTTATTTGGAGGGATGAGGTAGAGAAGTAACAACCAGATGGGTACATGAGGCAGCCTGCTGTGTGCTAGAAATATCTATCTTGATTTAGGTGTCTCTTAAACATGTGCAATAGGTGTAAAAAACTTTTGAGCTATACACTACATGTTTGTATAGTTTATGTAAGTTATACTTCAACTAAAAATATAAAAAGAGCCATTAGCTGAGAGTGAGAAAGGAGTAGCTAGCTAGAAAGGTTTTGAGACTCTTACAGTATATTTGAAATAGTTACTGTGGAGAATGAGAGAATAAGCTAGTTAAAACAAAGAAGAGTCATTGAGAGCTCAGTGCAATTGAAGATAATGGAAATGGATTTTTACAGTAGTTCTTTCAGTTGCTGTGGTGTAAGTCTAGAAAATAGTTAAATCTTACATAGATTTACCAGAAAACGCTATGAAGTGGATTTCAGATATTTGCAAAAGAAGGGTTAGAATTCTGCACCTTGGAATTCCACTTGCATAAGAAAGATGAGAAAGGCAATGAAGACAGGAAAAGAATGACAGGCAAGGAGGAGGTAGAGAAGTCAAGAAACTGATGATTTATGTAGTCAACAAACAGGTGTCCGATGAATACCAGCGTGAGAGGGCTGAAGACAGATCTGTAGTCAGAGAGGGGTCTGACTGAAAGGACATTTCAAATATGCAACAGCTTTAGTTATTGATATGATCAGAGGTCATTTTCCCTGGGGATCAGCATCTGAGTAAGACATCAGGATGCAGGAAATATACCAGGGAGAGCTCTGGGAATTAACAATCATGGGAGAGTGAAGGAAGTATGATTGGACAGAGAGAGAAGTTAAACTGTGAAGGAATCAAAACAAAAGCCTCAGTTGATTATACAAGGAGCTTTGGGATTAGGATTGTCCTTCAATATTGAGGCAAGAGGCTGTTCTCTTATGCCCCCACATAGAGCAGTCATGAAGTGTGGGCTTTGGTGATGGGAAGGTGGTGTTACCTTGTGTTACGACATCCAAGGAGATGTCCCAGGGAAGGTCTTAGTAGAAAGCCATCAGCCACCAATGTTCTCAGGAGCTGGAGGAATAGATGTCTCTGTCCTAAAAAAAGAAATCTGGATGGTGAACCACAGTGTTCAGTGCAGATATATTCCAGAATTTACCATGGTCTAGACAGCTAAAGAGACATGTGAGAAAGATCCCTGAAGATGAGGCAATCAGAGAACCACAGGCCAGACAGTTGGATTGACTGGTCACATGGAAAAGTCATCAAAGATGAGGTCGGGAAGAAGGGAAAGTCAAGAGGAAGACTGGGAGCTGGGTGCCAGGTTCTCCTATTGGTCTTTTGCCTTTTAGGGGATGATGATTATTCTCCTACATCACTTTCACCTCAGGCTGGGATGTGGTTAAAGGCTCTCCTCATTTTCCAGAAAGTGTATCTTCACAGACCTAAACTTCACCAACCTCAGCTCCAGTTTTACACTAATCTGTTAGGCGCATATCAGCTCTTCCTCATCACTAATCATCCAGCTCAATTACTGGCCCCTCCTTCATAATCTCCCTGAACACAGAGTCCTCAGGTCATCCTCAGTAATTTAAACTCCTATATGAGTAACCATCAAATAACCTGCCACTTAGTTTTTTGATTACCTCACCTGCAATGACTTCCCTCTCCACCCTATTCTACTTCAACTACCCACACTCCCATGGCCAGGTAAATGCAAGAATGAGACGAGCATTCAATTAAAACCATTGATGGGGTGTTACAGACTTCTCTGAGATTATACACTGTGAATTTTATTGGCACAAATTGGAAAGATCCTGGATTTTTGTTTCGTTTTTCTTAAACCCTTCAGCAGCATTTGAGATAAAAAAGTACAAAAAAGGATTTGCTCCCTGAGAGTAAGTGGAAGCTAGGCATGCTAAATAATTCAAGGTGCTGGGAATATTCTGGAAACCAATGATCTAAAAAATTAAGAGAGCCCAACAGGAATTGATAGACTGGAAGATAATAAAAGGATAAGTAGACTAGACATCTCTTTGTCTAGAGTAGACTAGACATCTCTTTGAGGTCAAAGGCTTGGAAGTGGGCTTGGGGTGTGAGAGGACAGCAACAACAAAAGAGTGTGGTCAGAAAGTGATCAACTGAAGTTTGATGTTTCTGAGACAGAGCAGAGGCTGGCCATGACAATATCCAGGAGGAGGTAGCCTGAGAACAGGGGGAGTGGAAATGGGGTGACTACCTTGCTCTGTGTGGGGTTATATCTTCTGTTTGGATGTGTAGAAAGGGACTTGGTTGCTGTCAGAATGTGTGCAGTTTAGTGGTGTGTGGTCTCTACTCCAAGAAGATAGGTAACTGATCTGCAAAGCTAATTCCTCTTAATATTTTAAGCAGTGAATTAACAAAAAAGCTCTTCAATTGATTACTCTTTCCTCCTACAACTCTAGAAAAATTTATAGAACTTCAACTTGGCAATTATTTATACGCATTCTTGAGCTGTTTTGAAATTGTTTCTTGTAATTTAATTTTGATCCCCCTGGAGACAGTATACTTATACATGGCAGGAAATTATCTGGTATCTTCCATGATTATAAGCCTGAGGAAGGAAATGGAATAGGGGCACAAGAAATACTGTATATTTTGGTGATTCCAATTTTATTATTCTATAATTTCTGTACATAGTTTGTATAGTTGTTGGAGCTGATTTTAACCTCTATGAAACTATTGACATAATAGGGTCTTCTGGGCAAACTTCTTTCTGTCATGAAGTTAGGAAGTGATTGGATTGATCGAAAAGCCTTTATTTTCACAGCACCTCTGCCAATCCATAGGTAACACTTTCATCGAATTTACTTTCTCCAAGAAGGCATCACTGATAACATTCACCTAATGCTGATTGACCCTTTGCCCTGGTCTTATCTGTACTTGTATAAACACTTCTCATAAAAATCACACCCTTTTATTTCTATATATAAATGTATTTTTTATACATTTTATTCTTTGAGCTATAGATTGTAAATATATCTTTATTCTTCCTCATAAACTTTGGTACCAATAATTTATGTCAGAACTTGATGCGATATGAAAGATAATGTAATATCTACATTCTTAGATAATATAAGACACAAAGAGTAAGAAAATGATTCAAATACTTACTGTATTAGTCAGTTTTCGTGTTACTAATAAAGACATACCCGAGACTGTTTAGTTTATAATGTAAAGAGGTTTAATTGACTCACAGTTCAGCATGGCCAGGGAGGCCTCAGGAAACTTACAATCATGGCGGAAGGGGAAGCAAACACATCCTTCTTCACATGGTGGCAGCAAGGAGAAGTGGCAAGCAAAAGGGTGAAAAGCCCCTTATAAAACCATCAGATCTCAGGAGAACTCACTATCACGAGAACAGCATGAGGGTAACCATCCCCTGCAGGGGCCTTTGAAAACAGTATGCTGAGAATAGATAGGGCTCAAGGACAGTATCTCCAACTGAACTTTTAATGAACTCCCGTAGGCGCCAAGAAGGCGGGTAGATAAGGAAGAATATAGAAACAAGGTACTGAGTAGAAGGTTACATGTGGGAAAAGAAAGTTTGTTTTGCATTGCATTCTTTCTGCTGACGTGAGGTTTATGGAGTATAAATAAAGTGAGGCGGAGGCTCTGAGTGCGGCCGCCATGTTCTCTGTGTGTCTTTGTCTTTGCGTGTGTTCTTTCATTCTCCACCACCCCCGGTGCGGCCCCCAACAATCCCCATTCAACTATCTCCTACCAGGTCCCTCCCATGACATGTGAGGATTATGAGAACTGCAATTTAAGATAAGATTTGGGTGGGGACACAGCCAAATCATATCACTTACCTATGATCACACAGCTTGTTAATGAGTCATCTTATTTTTCCAGTGTGTGTTCTGGGATACCCCACAGTTATCCTATACCCTAACCCTGTACAGAGATATACATCATAAATTTTTTTCAGCAAAGAATGAAGGGGTCAGAGTATATTACAAAAAGTAGCTGGGTAGAAACAGAAAGAAGATCAGTTCAGGGAAGTGGAATCTGAAGGGATCCAGAAAGAACACAGGAAATGGAGGTTAGGCTGAAGCGCAATGGACACTTGGCAGGAGGATGACACAGTACATTATCAGATGGGCATCAGAGACCAAGAGGTGCTGGATCCCAAGGTAATCAGCCAAAGCATGGCATGACCTTGGTAGTGCCAAACAGGGACACTGAAGTCTTCTTAAGTAAATGAAGAAAGGAACCAGGGTAATCAAAGGATCTCTACATGAATGCCAAAGTCTTCAATAAGGATAGAGTTGGGCTTAAGAAAGATACTGATGTGAACAGTGGAAGGGAGAGAAGGACTAGGAGACAGAAGATCATTGCAACAAGGATGGGTGGTGGATGGTAAAGTCTAATAGATATGCACATCAAGTGATTTGAGATTTTAAAATAAGGATGAAAGAAGGTACAAAAATGTTAATGTTGAGAAAGAAGATTACACTCAACCAGTATGCCCTAAGAAATATTAAGTATGGGAGAGAAATAGCTTTTATGTATGAAGTCTTCAAATTCATGTAACAACCATCAGAGGTGACATGCCTAAAATAATTCAAATGACAATAAAATTGTGCTTAGTTGTGAAAAACACACTTTATTCAAGATCCAGTCATAATTGTAGATCTGCTAGCTTCCACCCAGGTCTAATTGCAGTAGCACCAAATTGAAGTTATGGCTTTTACTACCTGAAGACAAACATTCCATTTAGCCTTTCAGTGTTTTATCTTTCAAGTGTGAAAAATACATGAAAACTAAGGCATTTTTTCCCATTGCTTGAAAAGGGAAACATTTAATTTTTATTTTTGATCCTCCTTTGGTCTAGATATCCTAGGACTAGTCAGTTAACACGTGCTTAGGGCAAGCCCTCTGGCATGATTCAAATTGAACTAGGATAGGGCCTTCTGATTTCTCCAACTATTTTGAGAGTAAGACAATACAGTACGAAAAGATAGAAAACCTTTGCATAATTGCAAATTATTTTGATCTCTCTTTCTTAGAAGATAGAGAAAAGGTGGCATAGAAGAAACAATCAGCGCAAAATGGGTTTTACATAATCTGTTGATTACTTTGTTTTTTCTACCACTTAAGAATACTGGATTATTAAGAATTTGTAAGCTTTTTTATAGTATAAATGCCAATCACCAGAGGCATTTTATTTTTCCTTACTAAGACCATATTCACTGTCATTTGCTTAGGGAAATCTCATTAACATGGATAAGAAATAAACCACTGAAATTAGACTGTTTTTGGCCATAAGTGGTTATAATCAGCATTCATATCTATAGAACTCACTGTACACTTACCATATATTACTAATTCTTTACGTTCAGTGAGGCAGAAATCTTGGTCTTAAAATATATTTGTATTCCATCAGAGTTGATAGTACACAGTGGATCCTGAACAAATTGAGTTGATTAATACAGCTGTGAAAGACAGGATATATTAAAATTCATTGATAATCTCAATTGGAAAATTTGAGATCTGTTCCTCTGCACATACATGGGTTAGTGTATATTTATAAGTGAAACATCTGGTGGACAACGTGAGACTATTCCAGCCAAAATTATTTCTGAAAAGTGGGCATTTATTTATGCAATGAGAAATTTACAAATAAATGATGATGTATTTCAGAGCTTGTCTTTATAAGATTTGCACTCAACAGTTTCCAAAGTTAGAGAAAAATATATATCATAAATTTTTTAAAAATCATACATAACGTTCAAGTACAATCTTCATTACAATTTGAAGATATGAATATATGTATATGTGTGTGTATGTGTATATATATATGTACTCTCCAGAGACCCTTAGTTATCAATATCCTCTTAATGATGAAGACAGAGTCGTTGCTGTCTTTCTGATTGCCCATGACTATACACATCACCTGCATCTGTCAGTACTATGTTTTTACTTTGCTGAGTGCTCCATTGTGGAAGCACATATACTTTTCTTTGCCTTGTTTCTGGATGTGAATGTTTCCTCTTCTGATCTATCAATGATTGGGGTTATTTTGAAATAACAAGAAACAAGTAAAAACCCATATGGCAGATATTTTTAAAAGAAGTGTTTATTACCATTTTTGGATAAGCAGCTATTCTGTCTTCACTGAAGATAAAGTAAATGTCAATAATCTTAAATTTCTGAAAAGCGCACTTACAGTAGACACAAGATCGAATTTCTCTGCAGTGAATATTGTTACGGTCAGATTAGATTTTGCTTATGAAAAACCTTGGCCATCTTAATGAGATCTGAATTATCATAGACAAATGTACACTTTTCATATTTTGGAAATTAAAAAAAAAAAAAAACAAAATGAGAAGTTCCTACTAAAATGCTCTTGCTACAGAAACCTCAGTTCTTCCCAGGAACTAGCCCACACCTTGGTATAAGATGCCTTTTCTGAGCATCAGCATTCTTAATTGTAACATATAATGTCATGAAAGATCCTAAAAATCTTAAAAGGGTTCACAGAACTACTAAAATTAGGATTAAGTCCTCTGCTTCCTATCAATATAAGTTAGAATTCTGAAATTCTAAGAAAAGACAGATTCTTAAAGATGAACTAGTCACTTCTTTCTTTTGATGCAGGAGATTGCTGAGTATTAGGCTGAAGGTATCCAAGTGGAAGAGACATGATGAGACTCTCAGGCCACTGCTATTTCCACTGCATCCCATTGTTGCTAATGATTCATAAAATCCAACTCATTTCTCATACATCACTTCTAAAGACTCACTGTGAGTAAAAGAAAAAAGAAAAGAAAGTCTTTAGAATGGATTAGCTGCTATCTATCAATTCATAATATTTTTATGGAGTTTTCTATAATATTATATTATCCGTTAATTTGGGTTCACAATAGCTTAGGAAAATATGGGCTATGCCATTGAAAACTTTCCACAAAAGCATAACATAAATTCACATTTAAGTGTTCATTAAATAAAAATATTACCTACACATAATAAAAATACTACAGAAATTTATAAAATGGCAAATAAAAGTCATCCTCCCCATACATTTCTTCTTATAGAAAAGAACATTGATATGTACAACAGTCTATGTACATAGTTCTTTGTGTGTTCTTAAAAACATACAGAAGTGAAACTGAACATATTGCACTTTTCTTTTGTTAATTTGCTACTTTATCTAGGCCTATTTTTATTTTTATTTATTTATTTTTTGACATGGGGGTCTCACTCTGTTGCCCAGACTGGAGTACAGTGGCACAATCTCAGCTCACTGCAACCTCTATCTCCCAGATTCAAGTAATTCTTGTGCCTCAGCTGCCTGAGTAGCTGGGATTACAGGTGCATGTCATCAGGCCCAGCTAATTTTTGTATTTTTAGTAGAGACAGGATTTCATCATGTTAGCCAAGCTTGTCTCGAACTCCTGGGCTGAAGTGATCCACCTGCCTTGGCCTCTCAAAGTGCTGGGATTACAGGCATGAGCCACTGCAGCCAGTGTACCTCATTGTTTTTAATAGATGCAAAATATTTTCTGTTACATGGTGTACCATAATTTATCTAATTTTCTATTGAAAAATATTAGGTGAATTGAAGTCTTTGGGTTTTTTTTTTTTTTTTTTTTGTAAGATAAGGCTTTTAAAATTTATCTTATTGTTCCAAAGATCAAAAGTCCAAAATGGGTTTCTCTGGGCTTGAATGAAGATGTCAACATGTGTCCTCCAGAAGGAACATGGTCCTGTTGACATCTTCCTTCCATTTCTTTGCCTTTTCTGGCTTCTAGAGGATGTCTGCATTCCTTATCTCATAGCCCCTTCCTCCCTCTTCAAACCCAACAGCATTGCATCCTTAAGTCATTTTGACACAATGACCTCTGCTTCCTTTGTCACATCTCCTTTTCTGACTCTGGTCCTTCTGCTTCTCTCTTAAAAGGACCTTTGTAATTACATTGGCTAATCTAGCATAATATCCCCATTTCAAAATCTTTAAATTAATCACATCTACAAAAGGGACTACAAAAATCCCTTTTGCTATAAAAGGTAACATATTTGTATGTTTCAGGGATTAAGACATGCACATCTTTGGGTCATTATTCTGCCTGCCACAGTCACCTGTATTTATTTGTGTTGTTTTAAACCACTAAGTTGTGATAAGTTGTTATAGCACCAACAGGAAACTAATATAGTGGTTTTAATCTAGAATTACAATTTAAGGGTCATATCAGCTGTTGTATGTTTCTCTTTCTTTAAATGCAAATAGAAATTGTCAACCAAAGAAAGACTGAATTTGTGACCACACTACTAATAATCATAATATACATAAAAAGCTGTTGACTTTTATGGATGAAATGTAAGAAACTTTATTGTTTTAGGAAGTACTTTTTTTTTCTTTTTTCTTTTTGTTCTGATGCCTGGTTTTTCATTTTAATGTTCACTATTTATGAAACAGAAATTACCAGGGTGTTTAATGCGGGTAGAATGAGGGAACACCATTACACTGCTGCTGCAGAACTGGAAGTTTTAGCTTTTCTTTAGTCTTCTAACGTAAACAGTTCCTCAGGAAGATGTAACATTTTGTGGTGACATTGAATGCTGCCGGTAAGAATGCATGGCACTGACATCAAATACCAAGCAAGGCCTGCTTTACTGCCCGTCACTGTTCCTTTCTGTTTCCGCTCAGCTCTTCTCTGTTAGTTTTCATTTTAAATGTCAAGCACAACCAAAGTGGGAACCGTAGAGGAAAGATCTTATAGACACAATATGTCATAAACGCCTTGTTTTCTTTGAGAGTTGACCAAATTTGTCAAAGTTTACTGAGCTTTTGTTTCTTTCTCCCTGCACAGACTGGGAAAGCATGTTGATGAACATCCTGTGGTCATGATAGGACCAGAGATAAGCCACGAAAGGGATAATTCTAGCATCTTCTCCTGAAATCCACTCTCTTCCTAATGAGCCTTTGTTGTCAAGAAATCCCATTTCATGTCTGAATTAAATGTATTTGTGGAAAGTGGGAGTAAGTGAGGTGGGTTGAAGGAAGGAAGTTCCTTGAATAGAGTGGGAACAATTAATTCTGTGAGTGAATGAATAAGATTGACTATAATCAGAGACAGAAGCCTTCTCTGATATCAAAGAAAAAAACATAGCTACTTATATCTGCATACTGTCCTCTGGAGATTTTGTTTATTAGAGGTTAGAACTGTGGGATTTTATGAACAGAACAACTTGGTTTGAAATTTGGGTCTACTGCTTAGGTGCTGTGACCATGTAGAATACTGTGTCACTTATTGTATACTTAATATTATCTTACATTGCAGAATGTTAAAAAAAAAAAAAGAAAAAAAAGTAAAGGAAACTTTAGTATTCCAGTGCTTCCAATATATACCCATATAGAAAATATAGATGAAGAAAATATAATCTTTAATTACATAAAATATAGTCATTTCAATTTACTCTTTTGACATGGAATGTCTCAATTCAAGATGCATTATAATTGGGTATATTTTAGCTTCTACATGCATATTAACAATAAATCCACCTTATGTTCAATAATTGAACTTACACTATCATTAACCTTAACAATTCTTATTTTATAATTTTAGCTAAAAAGCAGCACTTGCTGTTATTTAAAAATTTTCTTCTTGAATTTACATTCTCAGAATCCCTTAGTTCAATTATATTCATGAATGTTAGTGCCCATGCACTATAATGAATTTCAGTTAGCCAAACGAAACATGTCTCTTTAATAGAAGTGCAATAAAAACATGACTTCATGTTTTTATTATACTTCTATCGTGTTGAAGATATTATGTTTTTATCATGTCAGCCAGGCTAGTCTCGATTACATGTTTTTATCATGTAACTAGACATTTAATTCAATTCATTAAATGGTTCATAACTACTCACCAGCCTTGGTATCCATCTAATACTTTGGAAACATAATCATTCATCATTCTTAGATAAATCATCCTGAGACTATTTTTACTAATAAGTAAAATAAGTCTTTTTTTTCTTTACAATATTTGTTTTATTTTAATCAAGACTAAGAGCTTTAACTATGAAATGTTAATTAGCCAAATGTCTCCAATTCTCTATCAGGTTTTAAATAATATACTATTATCTAAACATTTCCACATCCTTACCCCCTACTTACTAGTTCTTTACTACATTGTTTCATAAATAACCTTTTCAAATCTGTAATTTGAACCAACTTTTAGATAACTTCTGAATTAGACAAAATGATTCTTTTCTGACTAATAACATAACCCTTTTGGGCACATTTTGTATACAGAATTATATGTTAACTAGAATTCTTATGTTTAGTAACCTAAAACTTTAGTGAGACCCTAAAAAGCAAGAAATCCTGAACCATCAGCTATGGGCATTTATAGACAAGAACAATTCCATAATTTTAGAAACATGTTTTCCTGTATCATAACCCTTTCTCAATTGGAAATGACTCATATATTCAATGAGTATCAAAAATAATCTTAAGATTTTAATTTATGCAAAAAGTTTACCTAAAACATTTATCCCACGTACATGGACTCAATTCCCTCATTTTTAAACAGTTTATCTAGATTACTTCTGTAAACTGAGATATTGGACACTATCATTTGAAGTTAGTTATTTCCTTGTTAACCATGTTTTTAATCACCAGAGAACATCAAATGCTCACCTAAACCTAAGTAAGAGCCTCAAAGTTAAATACATGGGTATTTTTGCCAACAACTCAAAATCAAAAGATTTAGCTAATACCAGCTTACTCTCATTTGTCAAAAAAAGGCACACAAACCAAGATCATTTTGTTTTGGCTGGGTTTATAGTTTTATAACCTTCTATGCTAAACCCTGACATCTCAAAATATCTAGCAGAGACAAATATAAAATCCAGACAAAAATGTACGCTGACAATTCTGAAGGTATTTCTATTTTTATTTTACCCATTATTTTAAAGTCAGCTTGTTTTGTAAAGTTATACTTAAGTCACATGAACTTGAAGATTGCTTGGACTTATTTGCTTAATTTATTAGCGCTCTTTTACTTATCAGCCAATCCGATAGACACAACATATAACAATAAATTACATACAAATAAAGACATCTAGACATGTACACACACATGAATGAAGATCTAATGGGTTGGAATCCTAGCCATGAGATAGCAATACAAGCTCACTGGTTTCACTTTGCCCCACTAGGTAATCCAACGAAGGTTCTGAACCAAAATTTCAGGTACAGAAGTTTCCCTGGCAGTTTGATTTTTAAAGCCAAACCTCTCCAGACTCCAAAGAATACTGGGCCCAAACAGCACCAAAGGAGAGCATCACAGGTTAACCAGGCCCCCTGCTTAGAACAGCAGCACAAAAGCCTGGCCACATGCAATGCCATCCCACTTTCCCATTCAACAGCAAACTTTAGATTCCAAACAAGATTGGGGCCAAACAGTATTGTAACTGTGAGAGAAAATTCATAAGAGGGCCTAGTACTGGGCCTCAGCACTTCTGCCAAGGGCGTCCGCTTTGGAGAGGTTGAGGACTGGAGGATCTCCCGGAGCGTCCCCCTTTGGTGTCCAATCTTAGAGTGTCAGACGTCTCTGACCTTAGGTGGGCACTGGTGCCACTTGCAAGTTTTCCCACCAGAGGCGATGGTCCACTGTGAGCTTTCCTTTTGTCCCAGGATGAAGGCCTTGACTTCTAGCATCCTTATAACTTGATAAGGCCATGCTTTCCCATGTTTCCTGTTCCATGAGCTTTAATGATAGGAGCTGGAGGCTAGGCGGGTTTCTCTGCCCTTAGCCAGTGGACTCCTGGCTGGTTCACCAAAATATGTTACCAGTTGAAGGTGTCCAGGTTCTTGGCGTCTGGAACAAAGAACTTCATCATAATCATCTGTAATGGTCAGAAAGGGGAAACAACTCTGATGCTCTCCAACAAGTGAAAGGTATACAAGCCATAGTATATCCATACCATAAAATCCTCACTGCCCAGGAACAACTTCCAGGGTTCCCAAATCCTTCATATCCCACCAGGAATTTTCCATAAAATAAGTCTTAATTTCGATTTATTTCAGTAACAAATGGGCGTAAGGGTGAAGTGGCAGCTGGGGTGGAAAGAAATTTTTACTCTTGACTCCTCTAGCAGGCACAGCTGGCTTCATGGGCATGTGATGGGTACAGTTTGTTGCACATGGTTCCCATTCTCAGAGGGGTCTGGTGGTTGGTTTATCACTCTACAGTCCTCTTCATGAAATTCTTAAGGTGTTATTTTTCAACATGTGGTTGGCAGAGGGGATGTCCTGGGGTGTGTTCATGGAAATTTTGTGATCCAGCAGCAGTGCCCAATGGCACTGGCACTGGGCCCTGGGCACAGCATGCAGGTGCATAGTGATTGGCCTGGCTACCTGGCATGCACACACAGGATTGAGGGTGCCCCGGGAACCACTGGGCTTAGTGTGTGACCCAGATGGGACCTGGAACTATATTGGCAATGAGAACAGTGACAGTAGCTGCAAGGTATCTGTACCTTGTATCTTGGGAATACAGGGGACCCAGGCGGTGTTGGGAACCATGGGAAACCAACTTGCCTGTTAATCCCCCAAGAGAGCAACTCCTTGCAGCTTCTGCACAAATATTCCCTAGTTTAGTGTTGGGTGCTCAACCAGTGAACTTTGTCAGTAAATTATTGAAAAATAAACTCACATACACATAGACATTGCAATAAAGCATATCAGGAAGTTAGTTGAATTAGAAATTATTCAAGGAGTTTACGGTCTTCAGTTTTGAAAACTGTTGAAACATTCCAAATCATATATCCACAGGCTTACAAAGAAAATTAACTTGAATATTGTAGGATTTGCAGTAAACAGAAAATAACTCTATTGTCATATAAAGCTTGAGATAAACAGATTACCAATAAAAAATAATATGAAAAATTGATTTTCTTGTAATGAAGGATAGAGTGATAGAATATATAAACATGTTTTGAATTATATACAAATCACGAAGCCACTTTCAGTTTCTTATACAACCTCCACAAATTATAAGAAATGTCAGAGAAAACACTAAAATGCCACTGAATAGCTTTTTATTTAAAATCAAATCCAAATGAATTAAAATTCTAATTAAATTTAGATAATTAAAAATTTAAAAAGGAAAAATAATTATTTAAAAATTAAGTCAAAATTTGTTTTTATTTTAAATCATTTAATTTAAATAATTTAAATGATTTAAAATTATGTAAACATTTTTAAAAACATTTCATCTGAATTTTAAAATTTAGATAAAACTAATGAAACTAATTTTTATGAAGAGTTAAATCTTTTCAGAAAAAGTGTTTTGTGAATTATCAGCTTTAGATGCCTAAAATTTATCTTATTATTATTATTATTTTTGAGACAGAGTCTTGCTCTATCACTCACGCTGGTGTGCAGTGGCGCTATCTCAGCTCACTGCAACCTCCACCTCCTGGGTTCAAGTGATTCTCCCGCCTCAGCCCCCAACGTAGCTGGGACTACAGGCTTGTGCCACCATGCATGGCCAGTTTTTATATTTTTAGTAGAGACGGGGTTTCACCATGTTGGCCAGGCTGATCTCAAACTCGTGGACTCAAGTGATCCGGTCGCCTCGTGCCCAGCCAAATTTATCTTTCAAAATTATTTACCTAATTTTTTTCAAAGTAATGTATGAGAAATATATCCCAATATTTTCACAGTCTGTAAAATGTTCATAATAGCTCCAGCAACAGTTGGGTCAGCAAAAAGATTCTTCTTAAAATTAAAAAGCACAAGAAATTGCAATGCATTTGCAAGAATGGCTGACATCTTTTTCAATTGTATTGATTGAAAATGAGCTGGCTAAAAGTTTACATTTTTATGATTTAATCAATAAAGTTGCAGAAATGTGAGTCAGGAAAATCTTATAATCATTGAGAAGTCCCATTAATAAAGTATGTTTATTGTATTATATGCAATTATGACACATTCTTTTTATATTTTATAATTATATATTGTTATTCATATATTATTACTACCCTTGTTATACTTCATAAGTAAGAAAATATTGTTAAAGGAAAATGTTTTATACTTTAGTACCTTTGGCAGCATGTTCTTCCTACCCTTTGAATGAAAGGCCCGTTTTCATTGTTCACTGGGCCCGGCAAACTACGTAGCTAGTGCTGGACAGCAAGATTTAGTAAAGAAGTTCATCTCCAGAAGATTTCTCCTTGAATCCTTACTATTCTGTAGATGAAAAATAAAAATGGCATGTATTTATGGTGTACAACATAATGTTTTGATATAAGTATATATTGTTGAATGGCTAATTCTAGCTAATTAGCATATCTATTACCTCACGTTTCTCTTTTTTTTTGTGGTCAGAACACTTAAAATCCATTCTCTTAGACAACTTCAAGTATTCAATGCATTGCTATTAATAAGTACAGTTACCAAGTTGTACAAGGATCTCTTGAACTTATTCCTGCTGTCTAACTGAAATTTTGTATCCTTTGACCATTACCTCTAATCCTCCCCACCCTGAGCCTCTGGTAATCACCATTCTACTCACTGCTTCTGTGAATTCAGCCTTTTTAGGTTCCACACATAAGTGAGATTATACAGTCTATGTCTTTTTGTGTCTGGTTTATTTCATTTAACATAATGTCCTTTAGGCTCATCCACATTGCTTTAAATGACAGGATTTCCTTCTTTTGCAAGGCTTGAATAGTATTCCATTGCAGGCATATATTTTATATATATATATACACATACATACCACATTTTCTTGATCCACTTATCCGTTGATGGATACTTTGGTTGATTCTGTATCTTGGCTATTGTGAATAATGTTGCAATGAGCATGGGAGTGTAGAGATCTCTTTGACAGGATGATCTCATTTCCTCTGGATATATACCCAGTAATGGGATTGCTGGATCATATAGTAGTCCTATTTTTGATTTTTGGAGGAACTCCATACCATTTTTCATAATAGCTGCAGTAATTTACATTTCCACCAACAGTGCACAAGGGTTCCCTTTCCTCTGCATACTTGCCAACACCTATCTTTCATCTTTTTGATAACAGCCATTTGACAACAGGTATGAGATGGAATCCTTACTTTTTTTTTTTTTTTTTTTTTGAGATGGAGTCTCACTCTGTCGCCCAGCCTGGGGTGCAGTGGCGCGATCCTGGCTCACTGCAAGCTCCACCTCCTGGGTTCACGCCATTCTCCTGCCTCAGCCTCCCGAGTAGCTGGAACTACAGGTGCCCGCCACCACGCCCGGTTAATTTTTTGTGTTTTTAGTAGAGACGGGGTTTCACCATGTTAGCCAGGATGGTCTGGATCTCCTCACCTCGTGATCTGCCCGCCTCGGCCTCCCAAAGTGCTGGGATTACAGGCGTGAGCAACCGCACCCGGCTGGAATCCTTACTCTTTGCAACTTAAACTGACAGGTGATTTGGCCCATTAGAAACAAAAATGTTTCCTGTTTCAGATTATTTATTTCTCTTTCAATATCCAGAACAACACAAACACTGAATGTGTTTTTGTTTTACCATGAATTATTAGCATGGGTCCTGGCCTCTCGGCCATCTGTTCCTCCTACCTTCCTGCTTTTGGAGATAAGGAGGTCATCTATGGTGAAGCCAGTTCCACGATGTGTGGAACACAAGGTTACTACTTTTAAGAATAATTTTTCATAGCTTTCCTTCAATTTGATACTTTCCCATTGATTTCCAGTTTTTAAGTCTAGCTATTTGACTTCATCCCGAGCGTATCTTGGTCAGCCTGAGTAAACAACGACAAGAGGCTCAGGTGTTCTGGTGGCCTCCAGTTTGAAGTCTGGAAGATGTATGTCTGCACAGCTATGTGCAAAACCTTCTGTACATGAAGATCAGCATATCCCCAAATGATATGATAAGTAAAACTAGAAGAATAATGAAGAAAAATGATAGGCTCATGGAAAGGAATAAACAAGGTATGCCTCTGGTAAATAACTCCCTGAAGGACTCTTAGAAAAGACTTACTGGTTAATTGAATCAATCCATCATCCTTGGGGTGACAGCACCAAATTTGCAATCTTTTTTGGGAGTTGTTTTATTCATTTCCAATACAGTTTAAATTCATAGAAAAAGCAGTTAAGATATACCTGTTTTATTGTTAAGGTGTCACATTATGAAGGTACTTTCATTATAGAAAATGCTCACATTAATTTTAATAACAATTTAGAACGAGTAAGAGCATCAACATGTGGTTTGTAAAAGGATTTTTTCTCTCTGAATTTGTCTTACAGAAATTAACTTTTATTATTTTAAAATTTTAAGCGCGTTTGCTTCTAAACTCCGTAATAATTAAGGATTTTTAAAAAATAACCGTCATTATAAAAATCCGCCTTTATCCCTTTTAGGAGGAACTCAGCTTGTCCTTTTTGCTGTCGTGGGTAGTCATGTCTCCTAACATTGTGCAGATTTCAGTGGGAGATGTGATCCTTGAATGTATTATCTAGTTCAAGTTTTGTTGAATTTAAAGTCATAAAATACATGTATGTTTTATGCATTTGGCCCTCACAACTATCAGAATTGTTTCAAGATGCTCGCATATTGTAAACTGGACATTGTGTATTAATCACAGACTTTGTTCTTTCCTTTCTTGGAGTAGGTGGAAGATAGGCATAAATAAAAGGAAAGGAGCATCGGGCAGTGGATCCTAAGCAAAGATTTGCATGTGACAAGAATAATTAGAATTTTACAATGTAAGGGTATTCATGTAAAAGCTTCCTAAGTACAAGTGTTGAGTGCTAAAATTTTATCAAAGACAGATGAACATCTGAAGAAATATTTTCTTGAAGAGTATTGGAAATAGTCAACACGAGACTGCTTATGTAATCTTAATCTCTCTGGTATTAGTTACATCTAAGTGTACTGTACATGAAATAACAGAAAAACATATAGCCCTGAAATTGAACACATAAGTGTCTTACTAATGTGTAAGAACACATCATATCTACATGTTTGCATATCAATTTGGATTATGTTTTAAAAAACTATGATATAATAAAATATATTTAACATTGATACTACACTGAACCTGATACATAATAATTCAGAAATATTTTATGATTTAATACTGTTTTAGGGCCTTCCTTATCAAAGTTTATTTGAATTTATAAAACTCAGGGTCAGTTGATAGAGTCCGGGATTTGTTTTATTCTATTCTGACCAGAGTATACATCCTAAAATTTGCTGTGCAATGATGAGTTATTTGCATTTTCAGGACACAAGCTAATATTGAATAGTTCCTTAACTGCCTTAGTAGGTTTTATTTTATGGGTTTGAATTATGAATTAGTTTGGATATCAAAAGTTTGTTCTAAAATGTGACCTGTTTAAAATGAGTTTGTATTTCTGAATTAAAATGGTCTACTCATTATAGTAGAGTGAAATGTATCAGATGTATAGCAGAGTGAAATGTATCAGAGGTTATATTTTTTAACAGTTAACAGATGCAGATCCTGGTTCCACAGGATTTTACCAAACTCACAATCTATTTAATTGAGAACTCCAGAAGAAAGAATCCTTTCTTTACAGTATATATACATATAGTTGATCTATCAGTTTTGTTCTTTTTATGCAACTACATTGTTGTGTGCATTTCACATCACAGTGTGAAGAAACATCCTGACAGTTATTCACAGTGACTTCAATGAACACCATATCAGTATACTTTTTACACAGGGGACAAAAGTAAAAGCCAGCTTGATCATTTACAAGGCTTTCACCATGCAGCTGAGATGTCAAGGACTACAAGTTGATCTTCAGCTTCTTAAAATATGGCCTCGAAGCCTTTCGTGTCTTCAGTCAGCTCCAGCATTTTCACTGATGGGAGCTGGTGTGTGTCTGTATGCAGTGGGAGAAAGGACATAATTCTGAACCTGACACAGCCTGCACCTGGAGCAGCCTGCGCCTGCTGCCCTCAATTCTTTGGGTGCATACAATCAACCTCATCTGAAACATTGTTTGTACAATCGCTAATGCCAGTGGCTAATCTTTTCTATTTGCCTGCTTTATCCCAATACTGTCTTCTATTGAGGTGAATATCAATATTTGAATAACAATAACAAAAGATTCTGTAATCAAAGTGGATATAAATGAGTATTTTAGATTATTTTAAATAATTCGGCCTGTAAAAATAAAAAGAAAAACTCTGCCTATAATTTAACCAAGATTTAAAAAAATAGTGACCTAACCCTCTGTCAACTATTAGCTTGATGCTAACTCTAAATCCCAGATAGAAGGTGGGGTGGGGGAAAGTTCTCCAAATGACAAGTCTATTGCAGGCAGTCTTCTAAAAGAACCCTCAGTGTTAGCAGATAATGAAAGTACATGTTACCTACGACTGAGCAGAAATGATGCCATGACCTGGCAATTTCTTTTCACTGCTGACATATCCCTGCACTGCACAAAATATCAGTGTTGCCTTCATGTACATTTAATAGAGTTTCTCTGTCAATGACATAAGCAAATACACCATGAGAAGCAGCAGGGGTTTTCAGGGATGGCTCAGAAACTTAAGCATTTTTCCATTTATTTTTAAAATGCAAATTACACGAGTAAGTCAAAAAAATCACTCTGTTAAAAATACATTCAGAATTAACAAATGCAAAAAAAAGGACACATCAGGATCATAACTCTTGCCTTCTGAATATTAGGTTTATAACAAAAGCTCAGCCTAGAAAAATAGCATTCTTCACCGGATTTTGAGGAGGATACAGCTGTACAACCGTAGATGTTTTCCCAGATATAATCACACTACTGTGCTTACTACTCCCATAAAAGACCTGTCCACCTATTACTTTTTAGTAGTCAACTACTGTTTTTTAAAATTTTGGTGGTGATGATAGTCATGATTTGGTGAAAACTTGGCTGTAACTGAAAGCAGGAATATGAGGGCTTATTTTCTGTAGCCATATACATGTAGTATAAGGTGAAATGTCACCACAGCATGAACGTACAGTGAAACCTCATTTTAATAGTCACATTAAAAGTCACATTAGAATAGTTTGTGGCATGTATAGTATTTATATTTTAGGAATCAAAGGACAATACATTGGTAAATATTTTTCTCATACACTAAACATGCATGTCACTATAAAAGCGTCTTATGAGGTTTCACTGACATGTTCGCAATTGTTTATTTTATACATGTATGTATGGACAAACATACAACCCACTGAGGAAATTCAAGCATGAGTGCTGGAATCTTTTTTTATAGTTTATGTTCCAATGATAACTCTTTGTTCCTCTATCATTTTCAAATGTTTCTGTGTGTGTATATTACAGACATCCATGCAAACACAGTAATGGAACTGGTGTATGTAGATCTGAATGGGCTAAGGTCCAAAGTAGTTTAATCCAATAACTGAAACTTCATAGAAATCAAAGAAAAAACTTGCTCCATGCCAATTTATAACTTCTGAATTTCACTGCACTAAAGAATGGTGTGTTAGTTTCAAAAAATTGAGTTTAATGTCTCAGGTGTATCCAAGAAAAGATACGACTCATCTGAGTTCCTGATAAGCCTGAGCTAATTATGTTTTCCACTAATGAAAACCAAATAATGCTTTAAAATATAGAACAAAATTTCCTAGGAGTTCAGAATATTCCATAAACACATTGACCTACTATTAAGTTTCCAAAGGCATCTTGTTGCCAACTACGTTAACAGCACAGTTTTTTTCTGCCACAATAATACAGGAGGATTGAAATACACTCTAACACACAACGGATCCCCCAAATACCACAAAAAGATCTCAAATATTTCACCAAGGTAACTATTGCTCCCCCCACCCACCCAAAAATAATCTTGTACGCTGAAGTTAGAAAAAAAAGTTCACCTACGTAGAGTCTTCAATTTGAATTAGATATAAAAGAGTAAACATAGCTAATACATATTCAGTTGGCCTCTGTTGATAGAAATCCACAGCTGTTTCTGTGTTAGTAAAAGACAATTGTAGATACTTATAAAAGCACCTAGAGTGCAATAAATAAAATCAGCGAGTTAAGCCATTTCTGCTTTCTGCTTCCAGTAGATTAGTGAGTTTAGTAGATTAATGTTTTACTCTGTCCCATCCCCAACCCCATCAGAAGACCATATTTTAGAATTACAAAGATGACAAATATTGTTATTGTTACTTGTCTCTTTTGGGCCACCATGGAGGCTCTATGGTAAAGCACTTTGCTGACAGCTGGCACTTTTCTTATACAGACACACTGGAGCTGCTGAGCTATTCAGTCTTGTTCCTTGACATGAAACACACAGGCTTGAACTCATTCAGAATTAATAGCAGTGTGTTAGCCTAAAGGAAGTGACTTGGGGCTGTCTGCACTGAGATTCTTGGGCACACAACATAGGTGGGTTAAGGCAAGTATGTACGGTACAGCCTTTAGGGCAAACAATCTGCCATTTCGGACTTCGGGTACAAGGTCATCATGACATGTTTTGTTTGTTTTTGCAATTACATTGCCTAAGTAGCCGTGGTGCTGTCAAGATGTGTGGAGTGCAGAAGACAGAGCTCTCAAACTAATGTGCCTTGGATGACTTCCCAGCTCACAGAGGCCGACCGGCTGGGCTGCAGAGGAGTTAGCAATGGCCAGCAACCGTTGGGCATCAACACATCTCCTTTTGAACTTTCCAAAGGCCTGGGAGAAAGGAGCCTGCTTTCAGGAAATCCAAGATGGGCGTGTCCTGCATATTTGTCTGTTTCAGTTAGAAAGAGGAGGTCAAGTGGAATTGGTGTGTGCGTGCTCACGTGTGTGTGTGTGCGTGTGTGTGTGTCAGTGTTGTATGTAGAGGCTTTGCATTTGTTTTGTTAATACGTATATGTATTTAAACTCGGTTGCTTCTTGCTCTTCATAAAATGCAGGAGACCACTGCGAAAAAAGTTCTTTGAAAGGTTCGTGGGCTGACATACTGAAGTCATCTGTATTATTTTGACCTAAGAGAGAGAAAAGATGTTTTTAGTCAAGGGAGAAAGCGACGGGTGCCTATTGCTCACCACTTTCTCTCACCTTTCCAAGCACAAGAGCAAACAAACAAACAAACAAAAAAGAAGCCCAAATTGGGTTTTAAATAATTTTCCTCCTTTTTTAAAATTCATTGCAACTGCATGGATAGAGAGGCCAGTTTTGGTCATTTAGAATCTATTTCCAGGGACAACTGACATGAATATGTACTTCTGTACAATTAGGCTGCCAAAAAGAATGCAATGTTTTCAAATGTTGTCTGATATACTATAGGATATTCTTATATTTCTGGAAGCCCAATCAGATCTCTAATTGCTCTGACAGTCACTTAGGTCCCTGGTAGTCAAAGCAGCTATTTTGTTAAAAACTTAAGCTGTAGACATAGGATTTTTTTTTTTTTTTTTTTTTTTTTTTTTTTGACAGAGTCTAGCTCTGTCGCCCAGGCTGGAGTGCAGACATGGGATTTTTTCTGTGCAGCAACTTGGTTGCTATTGGTTTGTTTCAACAACATTTACCAAACTGTAAGAAAAATACAATTAATATAATTAAAATCTTTCATTTTTAGATTAGTTATACATAATCTGAAAAATTACAAACCAAGAACAGTCACCCAACTTAAGAGGACTGTCTATTCGTTGTTTGCAAGAACTAAAACACAGCTGTGACTGTAGGTCAGCAGTGTTTTCAAAGCTTTGTCCAGGATCTTGGCCACAGAAGATTTGCTGGGAACAGTGGGAGCCCCACAGCTAAAAGTGCATATTGCTTTTCAACATTTGTTTTCCTTCCAAGGAACAGCTTTTGTTTCCATTTGCTATATAATATTGTTAGGGTGTTTGAACTGGCCCCTGAAGTTAAATTACTCTTACTTTACAAGACATATTTATGGCAGGTTGACAGAAGGTACACGCTAAATGATAAAGACATAGGAGATGCTAAGTTCTCTGCCTCTCAGTAGGGGATGAGGTTTATAGGTGTGTCAGTTTTGGTTTTTCACTAGATTTTCAATAAACAGTGGCTCTCAGATGATTGGTTTTGTGGGCTATGAAGTTGAAAAGGCCCTTCATTTAACAGTGCATAATATAAAATAAAAAAGAAATAAACAGAATGCAGAAAAGGGAGAGAGGCACAGCCGTGTGTGGAAATGTGGCAGCTAAGTTAGTGGTAAGAATACAAACAAGCCAATTAAAAATCAGAATGTAATACCAGGTCAAACTCGCAGTCTATTTAAGAATTTGGAAAGAACACTGACTGAAGGGGTCAGGAAAACCCGCAGATAATCATGGCTGCACCACTAACAAGTTGTGTGACTTTTGTTTTTGTTTTTTTGGGTTGAGTTTCCTCATCTGTAAAATAAAACCTTATTGTTCTGGGTCCAAGGTCTCCTATGGGATGTTTTGTGGAAGGGATGATTGGAGTATTTTGACTAGTAATTTTTAAATGTACCTTAAGTATACAAAACTTCCTAAATCTGAATTCCATTAAACATTTCATGACCAGTGAGACTTGAAAGCTCTGATACAATTTTACCACTCTCATGCAGGAAAGAGGAAAACAATTTTTTTTTTATAACTTTTAATTGGCATTTAAAGTGCTCTGTGGAACAAAATCATGGGAAGTTTTGTCCTCATGGAATTTAATTCTGGACAAAGATATCTATCTTTGTAGAGTCTCTTCTTTAAAGCCCATTAGAATTATAAATGCTTGATTTGAATTTAATATATTAAATTGCATATAACTAGCATTCTCATGTTTATCTTTAGATAAGAGATTACATCTAATTTATTACAGCTTGATAATATTTATTGATCACTCATATTGGCCAATACAATAATATATTATGTAATAATATTAGTAGCAAACAATTACAAACCTCCTAGATATTTTATTCTATTTTTTTTTTTTTTTGAGACAGAACCTCGCTTTGTCACCCAGGCTGGAGTGCAGTGGTATGATCTTGGCTCACTGCAACCTCTGCCTCCCAGGTTCCACAGATTCTCCTGCCTCAGCCTCCCAAGTAACTGGAATTATAGGTGTGCACCACCACACCTGGCTAATTTTTGTATTTTTAGTAGAGATGGGGTTTCTCCATGTTGGCCACGCTGGTCTCGAACTCCTGACCTCAGGTGATCCACCCACCTCAGCCTCCCAAAGTGCTAGGATTACAGGCGTGAACCACCGTGCCTGGCCATATTCTACTCTTGAGCACAAATATATTGATATATGTTACCTGAGTTTATATTATACATTAGCAGTCCTCAACCTTTTTGGCACCAGAGATTGCTTTTGTGGAAGACAATTTTCCCATAGCCCAGGGTTGGGGGGAATGGTTTTAGGATGAAACTGTTCCATCTCAGATCATCAGGCATTAGATTCTCATAAGGATCACAAAACCTAGATCCCTCACACATGCAGTTCACAATAAGGTTCGCACTGCTATGAGAATCTAATGCTGCTCCTAATCAGACAGGAGGCAGAGCTTAGGCAATAATGTTCCCTCACCTGCTGCTCACCTCCTGCTCTGTGCTCAGCTCCTAACAGGCCATGGGCCAGGACTATTCATGGCCCAGAGGACTGCTGTTATATATAATATACCATTTAAAGAGGAGATCTTTTAGGAATGACTTATAGTATATGTTACTTCTGACTTGATACAGCCTTTTCATGAGTGATGTTTATTAACATAAGCATTATTCTACCACTATGAATTATGTTTATTAAGCACTTACTATGTGACATGTCCTGTGTTTCATGTGCTTTAAATATATATTCTTTCGTATAATTTCAGAGCAATCAGATAAAGTCTGTATGCTATCTCTATTTTGCAGGTGAGGAAACTTAGGCTTGGTAAAATTAAATAGAGTTATTCAAACAAAGTTACATGCCCATGGTCACAGGGAATTTAATCTCAGACAATATGCCTTCAGTAGGTCATCTTAACCACTATTCCTGATTGGTCTACCTTTTTAAATAGAACACTTTAGAGAATGTTACATAAAATATTGAAAAGAATGATAAGGAGTGTCAAGGATTGATCATGTTTTATTGTTTTTGTAGCTATCAAGAATCTTTCTGGGGGGATAGGGAAGGTTTGGCATGCATAGCAAACAACTGTAGTACATGGTGAAAGAAATAAAAGAGAAATATTAGAGGAGAAAAGATTAAGAAATGCTTCATAAAGGAATATATCTTAAGAAAATTCAAAGGATAGTGGGGTTTCAAAGAGTGGAATTTGGAAAAAAGATGGTGTTTGGTGTCTAGAGAACAGCATGAACAATTGGAAAAATACATATATTTGGATAAGGCAAGAGTTCTACTTTGGCTAGAAAAAAGTGGCTAAGGGGAGCTATCAGACTGTTTATGCTCTCAATAGATTATAAACTTCAGGAGGACAGGGCTAGTTCTTATTCATTACTACATTTTCCTAATATATCCAGCATCATCTGCATAGGGTTGGGACTCAAACGTTATTAAGAGTTGAAGATAAGAGATACTGTTTCAACAGTAGGTAATAGGGACTCCTTGATAGCTTTGAAGCAGGGAAGTGAAATCATCAGCGCAGTGCTTTAGGATAGTTAATTTGGCAGCCATATGGAGGATACATTGGAGGTTCTGAAATAAGGAAGAGACCGAAAAACTTAACAGGTCATACATTGCATGAATTAGGGCAGTGGTTGTGGGGATGTAAAAGAGGAAATGTGTAATACACTGTTTATAGACGCAATGCTTTGAATGAAGCAAAATTTTGGTTGACTTCTTAACTGCTGAAGTCTGTTTTGTGGGTGCTATTAGCAAATGATTTCAGAGAACTACAAGTGACACAAAGAAAAAGGCAGGCACAGTGCAAGATAATTCTTTTTTAAAAAAGAAGCTGAAAAGAGGGATGTTTAAAGATTAATTTATTTGGAGGAGCAGTACTTACTCCCAAACTCCATTTATTATCCTATACACTAAAGATATTAAAAGGTAAAATGATTCAATGGTGGAGGACGACGACAACAAACACATATCTTCAAAGAGAAGTTCACATTTTAAAATGAATTGGAATCTTACTTTCTATTTTGATCTTCGCTTGCAATTCAGCATATCACTTGATGCTGATATATAGAATTTGTTATCAGTTGTTATCCAAGGGAATTTGCCTAAACACAGATATAAAAATCAGGCTCTGATTGTATGTCTGCTCTCTTGAGTGCTAGAGTTAAGGGTTCGATAAGTTTCAGTGTTAATGTTCCAGTCATTTTCACTTTTACATCAGAAAAATGATAGAGAAAGTGTATTACTCAGTTTTTTATTTTTTTTAACACTACATATAACTTGGGTGAACCTATTATTTATCATCTAAATGAGAACTCTTTTGAGAATAATAATTATGCCAGGACAACCACTGTCAACTGAAACCAGAACATGTGGTTTATACATAATTACATATAACTGCCTACATTGTTATATAATTTTCAAAAACTACAACTTTTTGGCAACTCAAAGAAGTGGTAGATAATTAACACAGGCTTTTGAGCCATGTAGGTGATACTTATGTAAGACTAAAGGTCACTTTAGAAAAGACATTTCTTAGAAGTCAAATAAGAAAAATTCATGGAAAAATGTTATTGAAACTATCCCAGTCAAAACAATATTAATAGAAAAAATACTGGAAGTATGTAACTGAACAAAAGCTGCATGCCATTGATTTTCTATCATGATACAGTTACTTGATTGTCTTTAGTACCCCCAGAAGAACACCTTCCAAGTAAAATACTTACATGTACATAGGCTGTAGTTGTAAATGAGATGTCTTCTGAGGCCCTTGATAGCCATAAGAGTCAAAGCCACCTATGAAATCAACTGAAAAGGGACAATTGTCTTCATTAGTTAGCTTTTCAGAAGAGATAAACATCCTTGATTGATCAAGGCCCCACACAGATTACTAATAAACCTTTTATTAGTAATAATCTATTAAACTTTTAAAAGTAACTAATTGCTAAGAAAAAAGAAATGGAAGAAATGATAGTTCCTTCAAGGTAGTGATTCCGCTGCCTCCCTCCCCCACCACTCATTGTAAGATTCAATTATTGCTTTACAAGAATCTATTCACTTGGTAGAAAAAAAATGATGTACTATTTTCAAATAACCAAGACCTAATTGGAGTAATAGAGTTCATTTACACAATGGAGATGCTATATGCCTTTTTGGTTAGTGTAGATTTTCTGTGACATGCTACAAAATGTTATAGCATATAAATATAAATAATGACCACTCAAGTGCATGTATCTACCAGCAATTGCAGCGCTAGTAATAATATTACATGTTATGGTTATCAAGCACAAGGTACTGTGGTGGAGGTCATGTAAATTAACTCAACATTGCTGTCCCTGCCAAATGCGGTTTACGATCCGAAACAATCAGAGGTAAACATGTGGAACAGTCTAACCAAATATTCAGATTCAACACATACTTAGCTATGTAAGATACAATAAGATATAATAAGAGTTACTGTGGCAGATTATATTTTCCAAAATGGCAGCAAGAGTATCTCCTATGTTACATATTTTTACAATATGACTTTGACATTTCTCCCATACAATGGTTTGAGTATGTCTCTTCCTCTTGAACATGGGTAGACCTTTCTGGCAGCTTTGTCTATGCTATAAATGACACTATGGGGATTCTAAGGGTAGATCATAAAAGTATCATGCACTTTTCTCTTGCTCTTTTGGGATGTTCTCTCTTGGAACACAGCCATGATGCCACAAGGAAGCCCAAGCTGGCCCGCATGGAGAGATCAATGAAGGACCAATGGATAAGTGTTTCAGTAACAATACAACCAACGTATCAGCTGATAGCCAGCATCCAAACCCAGGTGTGGGAAATAAAATACCTTTAAATCAGGGGTGTCTTTTGGCTTCCCTGGGCCACATTGGAAGAAGAAGAATGTCTTGGGTCACACATAAAATACACTAATACTACTGATAGGTGGTGAGCTAAAAAAATGCCAAAAAATGTCACAATATTTTAAGAAAGTTTACAGATTTGTTTTAGGACGCATTCAAAGCTGTCCTGGGCTGCATATGGTCTGTGGGCTGTGGGTCGGACAAGTTTCCTTCAAATGATTCTAGACCCTCACTGTTGAGTCAGTTCAGTCTTGGTATCTTCCCAGCTCAGGTTTCTGACATCAGACAACAGAGGCAAGCCATCCCCTCTGTGCCTGTCTGAGTTATTAACCCACAGAACCTATGAGTGTAATAAATGGTTGCTTTATACCACTAAGTTTTGGCAGCAATGGTAACTGGAACAGTCAAGTCTAAAAGTACTGTGAAAAAGTTTAGTTTTTGTTTTTTCTTTTTCATTTGTGAATAAAGAGGTTTTAGAGTGGGGATAAAAGAAACAAAAGAATACAAGGTCAACAAAATAAGAGAAAGGAGAAAGAAAGTCAAATAGAGATAAGCAGAATGCCCTAGGACACCCATTCCTTTTTTTCTAGCATCTCCTTCTATTGGCTTACTTTGTCTAGTTATTCTCTTACTAATATTTGGGGTGCTACAGACAGAAACTGAAGCAGGGTGCAAAGTAACATAAAGTCCATGATGTCTGTGTAGTGGAGAAATCCTTTGTTTTCTCTTACAAAAAGACCTTATTTTTTAGAGCAGTTTTAGGTTCACAGAAAAATGGAGCAGAAAGTACAGATAATTCCTGTATATTTCCTGCCCTGACACAAACACAATATCCCCCACTATCAATACCCTACACTAGAATGGTACATTTATTACAATCAGTGAACCTACACTGACACATCGTCATCATCCAAAGTCCATAGTTTACATTAATGTTTATTCTTGGTGGTGTACATTTTATGGGTTTTGATAAATGCATGACATGAATCTACCATTAGAGTATCATAATAGTTTCACTGACCTAAAATTCCCCTGTGCTCCTTCTAATCATCGCTTCCTCCCCCAACCCCTGGCAATCACTGATCTTTTTGCTGTCTTTATAATTTTGCCTTCTACAGAATGTCATGTCATTGGACTCACACAGCATGTAGCCCTTTCTGGCTGGCTGCTTTCACCTAGTAATATGCATTTAAGATTCCACCAGGACTTTTCATGACTTGATAGTGCATTTCTTTTCTCATGGGAAACCCTTTTACCGAGGCAGAATGTCTCTTCTCATCCAAAGTGGAATGGTATAATGACAAAAACAGAGACCCTGATATTAGAAGGACCAGGGTTTAATTCTGCTTTTCCTTTTGCCAGCTATGTGACCTTGGATAAACAACTTAACATCTCTTAAAATAGGAATTATCATATTTATCTCATACAATTTGTATGAGAATAAAGTGAGGAGTGTAGAGTCCTGGATGAGACATATGGTGTAAAAGAAGAAAATTAAGAGCCCCTCAAAAAATCCAAGATTTCTTTATAATTCTAAGCCATTCAGCATAGCAGAAAGAGAAGACAGAAAATTCTTAATTTGGGACAACTATAGAACCATAGCCAGTATTTTACAGGAAATGGATCAAAAGAGTGTGATCCTCTTTTGTCTTCTACATTGTACCTTAGCTAATACAAACAGTGCCAGAAGAACTATGTAATAATTACACAGTGACTCTATTTAAAGTTTGCACTTAAAAAAATTATTGAGTGGGCCGGGCGCGGTGGCTCACGCCTGTAATCCCTGCACTTTGGGAGGCCGAGGCGGGCGGATCACGAGGTCAGGAGATCGAGACCATCCTGGCTAACACGGTGAAACCCCGTCTCTACTAAAACACAAAAAATTAGCCGGGCGCGGTGGCGGGCGCCTGTAGTCCCAGCTACTTGGGAGGCTGAGGCAGGAGAATGGCGCGGACCCGGGAGGCGGAGCTTGCAGTGAGCCGAGATCGCGCCACTGCACTCCAGCCTGGGCGACAGAGTGAAGACTCCGCCTCAAAAAAAAAAAAAAAAAAAAAAAAAAAAAAAATTATTGACTGGGTGCAGTGGCTCATGCCTGTAATCCCAGCACTTTGGGAGGCCGAGGCGAATGGGTCACCTAAGGTCAGCAGTTCAAGACCAGCCTGGCCAACTTGGTGAAACCCTGTCTCTACTAAAAATACAAAAATTAGCTGGGCATGATGGCTCGCGTCTGTAATCCCAGCTACTCGGGAGGCTCAGGAGAACTGCTTGAACTCCAGAGGCAGAAGTTGCAGTGAGCTGAGATCATGCCATTGCACTCCAGCTGGGTGACAAGAGGGAAACTCTGTCTCAAAAACAAAACAAAACAAATATATATATATATATATATATATATATATATATATATATATATAGTTTAAGACTGGCGATTTGTTGCAGATAGTGTCTACATTTCTGTTTATCTGGAAGGGCTGTTGTTGACAATGAGACTAAATTAATGACTAGTTTTCTAAGAGGTATTCACCGAGTTAGAGTTTCACTGCTCTGAGCTTCTCTCTTAGTAAGATGGTCTCTACCATGGTAGTGGAGAGTGGGTTACAATAGATCAAGATCATGGCAGACAGAAACAGTTAAGGTCTCCACTGAAATTGAGATCCAAGTCAAACTCAGGTTTATTAGTATTTTTACTGCTACTGCTGTTGTTGTTATTATCATTGTGTTAGTTTTGAAATATTTATTCACTTGTTTACAGGGATTTAGGGGGGATGGCAGAAAAAAACAAAACAAAACAAAAAAACAGATGATAATTACGAACCAAAGATCTTTGGATGAACCAAGGGATAATTGAAGAAAATAAGATGAATCTTCAAGCCCAATGGATAGAATTAGGTCCAAAAATGGAAAGCAAAGCTTGAGTCAGAAGCAATGTAGACCTTCCAAAGACATGAGAAAAGGGAAATGAGGGTGTCCTGAGTCTGTGGTGCGAATGGAGCTTGAGTGGCCTGGGGCTTGCTCTTATTAACCATGATCTGTATGCTGTGTAGGTGGAGAGAGATGGCTTACAACTCATAGATTAGGGAGGACAGCACTAAAGCTCTGATGGAAGGACTGTGATCATTCTGATTATTCGGACCATGCTGATGGCCTAGGTATGGAAGAAATTCCAACAGAAGGTGACCCAGAACCAAGATGAGAAAAGAAGCAGCTCTGAATGTAACCAGGCTGGATTTTTACCATTTCACTTGTGAGGGGTCATTCAAATTTAAATCAGGAGCAGAGGGCATATTTTCACAGTTTATTTTACCTACATGCTTGAGTTCACAGCCAAGGAGATGGTGTACAGCAAATTTTCATGTGCACTTCTTCTCAGAAATTGTTTGGATGTCTTCCTAGAGACCCCAGAGAGAGGAATAGGAGATCAACTGGATCCAACCACCCATTATAGTTAAGATTATGGGGGTCAGCACAGGGAGACTTGATTCTTCTCACCTTTTACAGAAGGGTTCTTCAACCACATATGGAACTTTTTGGGGTGCCATGTAGATAGATATAGAGGTAGAGGTGTTTTTTCCTCTCAAAAATGGAATTAGTGGGGTTAGTTTACATTTTTAAGATACCCTTAATACCACTTTGTTCTGTTTTCAGTTTCTTTTACATAATGACATTTATTCAGGCTCTAAAGAGACTACTCATATTCTAAAACTTTTCTGAGCAATAAGGGTCATAAAATATTTGACAGATTTTTGTCCAAGTAATTTGGATGGCAGCTAGATGTTTGGGTCGTAACTTATCTCTGCATTATTTAGAAAAGAGTAACTTCTATCAATCAAGAATCTCCTTACATCCTTAAAAATAAACTGCATTCCCCCAAATTGCAAAATACTTAATAGTTCATGAAGCCCTTTCAAGTGATATCATTTATCTTCACAAAATTACTTTGAGGTTGGTAAGAATAATTATCTTAATTTTACAAATCAATACAGATTTATTGTGTTTTATCCTGAGGCCACACAACATTTGAGGATGAGAGTAGAAACCAGGTATTCTATTTCCTTTGTACGTATATTGAAAAAGAGATTTCTGCATTTGACTTATGCCATTCTAGTACATTTTTCGAATGTTATCTACAGTGATCAAAAGCATCAAATCACGTTTTTATGTTCTTTCTACGTTATTAATTTAACAAAAGTCTTAAGTAGTTGCTTTGAGTTCCCCTTTTGTTATTTATTCTCCAGCATCTTTTACTCTGTTCTTTCTAGAAAATTTGCTCTTTATCTTCTTCCCATCTAATACTGTAAGAATCTACAGTATTAGATTATTCTTTGATTTAATATTGTAGAAATATTTGGATGTAAACAATGACTTATCAGAAATTACCTTTGCTGAATTTGCCAGTGATAGTTGCCAATGTGGTATTTTGTTTTTTGTTTTTGTAATGTATCTTTAAGAGGGTAGCATCCTTCAAGGTTTAGTTCACGTGCTCTGTGTCTGATAATTTATACAGGACACCAAATATGCATTTAAGCCATCCTTTCTTCTGAAAATTATTTATAGTCTCATCCCCATCTTGTAGGACTGATAACGATGACGACTTTTAAAGTTATGAGAGATGTTTTCTTTCATGTGACTTGGCATACTGTCTGTGTAACTTCAATGCTTAACAGAAAATGTGAAAGACAGACAGGAAGTACTAAAAGCCTGAATTAGAATTAGGAGAATGAGAAAGGAAAGATGTCAATGAATTTGAGATGAATGGACAAAGAGGTAGAAAACATAGTTCATGGCAAGTTTTTTGAACATGGGGGAAAGGGAGGAAAAGAAAAGGTTCAAAGTTGAGTCTCAGAAATTTGTTTGCCGGGGGCATATTGCTGCTTTTAAAGAAAAAAACAGTGTCAAAAGGGAGTTGGTGTTTGGCTTTCTTTTAGAAATGTAGTATTTAAGTTATAAGTGGTACATCTAAGTGAAGAGATGCTTGGGAAAAGGGAAATGTAACTCTAATTAGTGCAAGGGAAAGTAGGGACTTGCTGGGATGTTAGAGATGAATTTCTTTCTCCTCACTCAGCTTTATTTTGCTTCATTGCAACCTATTTCTACCTGATGTATAAATCTGCTTGCTTATTTGTTGATTTCCTCCACTACTGTAATACAAGCTACAAGAGATTTACTGCTTTCTACTGTTTACCATGCTAGCCTCAGAACCCAGAACAGTGTCTGGCTCATGGAAGACACTCAATAGGTATTTACCAAATAAACTCTTACACCCTTTAGGCTGTAAAGGAAAATAAGGCAATTGATTGGAGCATGGAAGATGCTAGAAAAACTTCCAAGTGAAATTTGGCTGACTGCCAAGGCCTTGAATGATATAACAAAGACTTTTTATAGACAATCTACAAAGTTGTTACCTGGTGCCGTGAGATACACAACAGAAACTTTTTGGATACCAGTAGGAAGAAACCACCACTACATCCTCTTTGGCCAAAAGGAGTGGAAGGAAAGAGGTTAGGACATGCATTCGCATCAAAAGGACTCCAGTGAGA
This sequence comes from Theropithecus gelada, assembly GCF_003255815.1. Taxonomy (NCBI): domain Eukaryota; kingdom Metazoa; phylum Chordata; class Mammalia; order Primates; family Cercopithecidae; genus Theropithecus; species Theropithecus gelada. The sequence continues at coordinate 149,364,571 of NC_037671.1, read as the reverse complement.
TGGTCATTCATTGATGAATGCTATTGAGTGTTATAAATCTTGGTAATTGGTAGGAAGAACATTGTTTTCCTTCTGGCCAGTTTATAAAACCCTAAACAGAGGCACACGACTGGACTGAAGGTAAAAAAAAAAAAGGTACTTTCTTAATCTCTGCCTTTTTGGAGTGATTTGTATTTGGTTCTCTGAAGACAACTCAGGATTTTTTTTTTTAAAGAGCTATACTGAGGTATAATTGACATGCAAAACACTGCACATATTTAATGTGTGCAATTTGATAAGTTTGGACCTGTGCATACCTGTGAAATCTTTACCACAATCAAGGTAATAACATATCCATCACCTCCAAAAGACAACTTAGAATGCTATCATTTTCTTTGCAAGTGTATTTTCTTTTTGCCTTCATTTTCTTATCTACAGTGTGGGTATGTTTACATCTATTGACCTATGGGTGGGGGCAGTAGATGTACTGTAATAATTGCAAGTGCAATTATTTTAAATTTGTTAAGTGCCATATCAATTTAATAACTATGATTTAATAACATTAATGATAGTGGAATTTAGAAATTACCAAGTAAGATAAAAAAGCTTTTTGAATAAATATTCTTTGTGATATATATTTCCTGTTGTGAGCCTCTCTTTTATTTAAACCTTTTAATCCTGAACACTGAGTTCAGCAAACTTAAAACTGTTTTATTAAATACATGTTGGCAATGAGGTATTGTAATATAAAATTATCCCTTGGTGATTAATGACAAAGCCACTATTCAACATACTCCCTTTTGAAGACAGAGCTGTAAAAAACCATGACGGGAAAATTTAAAAGGCAGTTCATAGGAAGCTAAGCCTAAATATTTAGAATAACTCATTGAAAGACACTAAAATGTTTGATGTCTTTCAGTGAGTTATTCTAAATATAAAGGAAATTAATAGGGCCTATGAAAATAGAGCGTCTTTCCATTATTTCCATAGGTATAAATTCCAAGGGTACTTAGCTCCAGTAATACAAAAGAAACAAAAAACATATCCAACCTTAAGCCAAATTGAAAAGAATCACTTTTTTCCCACTAAGCTCTAGTTAGTGGCAGGAATTCAAGCTGACCGTGTGAGCTTGAGGTGTTCGGTCTGGGCTAAAATCTCTGGATGGACTCTGAGCTATTTTTTTTCCCCGATAAGGAAAACACAATCCTTTATAGGAAGAGGTATTTTAGCCTGTTGTTGCCTGAAAGGTCACTAAAGTGTTATACCACAGAAGGTTTTTAGCAGGCGAAGCACACGTGGAATGAAATTAGAGTTATTAGCTAAATCACCGCTGATGCTTTGCTTCCTAACCTTGTTCATCAAATATGTTTTCTCAGGGTTTTAGTGCCTTATTTTTCGGTTTCCTTCTTACTTGTATCAGAAACAGATCTTTAATATTTGAAACTTGGTAACACATTCACACATGCTAAACAATGAAAGTGAAAAGCAATAGGTATAATAGTATCATAATAAATAAAGTATATCGTTAGTTGAAAAATCACTTTAAGCTTTTGGTTCTAAAGGCCTAATAAAAAATGAAATATAAGTTCCACTTGATAAACTATTTTGTGTTGTTTTTCTTGTTCATATCTGCTACTTCTCAGTGAGGGCAGTGCCTTAGGTGAGATTTTAAGAAACACATGATGGTTTTCTGCTGAGACTCGGATCTTTTTATCAGGTAGTCTTTTAATAATATAATGCCCGTACTTGATATATCATAATGCCACTACTTGATACATCATTGTAGAATCTGTTTGGTAGCATCAAGATGGGGGGATTTAGAGTCAGAAGACCTGTGCTCCGGTTGTGCCTTTACTTCTTACCAGCATTGGACCTATAATTAGGTCACAATTGCTCTGAGCCTTAATTTCTTCCTCTGTAAAGTGAGGATAATAAAGCAATTTCAGCTTCGAAGGGTTATTGAGAGAATCAGGTGTCATATGTGTGTAATACGTAGAAGCATGTATATTAAAAATACACTATGAATAGGATTGGGATCTCATCTCTTCTTAAAAAGGATTTATACAAAAGGAATGATTGGAATTATACTTTAAAATGCACATTTAGGCTCTTTACTGAGATAATTAGCATTTCCAAGGGTAGGAGAATAGATGGAATAAGGCTCAAACGAGAGAATTTTGTATTAGAATTTACTAAAATTTTGTATAGAGTGACAAAAGTGTAGAAGATATCCACAGAAGCTGAGGAGACCAGAGGGAGGTCTATGGAGAGCCTTTAAATGCCCACTTAGTTAGTTAATTGTGATTTGACAAGCAACAGGAATAGCCTGTGTGACATAATGCAGAAGAAAAATAAGTTAATTTATATTTTTAAAAAATTACGTAGAACTGAATTTCCATATTTCAAATTCTTTTGGAAATGGCCTTGTATATTATGAGAAAGAACACAAATAATTTGGGGCTAGCCTTGTCTGTGGTCTATGAGGCTTTGCTGCATATGTGGGCAAAAGGAACTGTCCAGTGAATGGTCAAGAATGAAGATCCTGAGAGCTCAGTGTCCTGGATCAGGCAAAACGACAGGCCAAAGCTTGGCGGATGGATTACTTTGTAGAGGAGAAGCTTACCTGTTCCTCTCAGGTTTGGGCAGGGTTGCAAGAAGACAAAAGAATAATTGCCAGTAGAGATTTGTTGAGGTTCTTGAGGGAAAATCAAAGAAGTTTCTGTTTGATAGATTTGACTTTTTCAGGTTTCAGTACTTGGTTTAAGGATCCTGGAAAGGTGTGGAACAGGTCCCGTGGCCAGAGTGCCTCTTTGTCAAACGCAGATGAATGAAAGCATGGTTGAGCTGGAGACAACACCCAGCTGAGTGTAGCAAGTACACATTTGCTGTTGGGTTTAGTTACTTTCTCCAGCAATGAGCAATCACCCAGGATTAGAAGTGGAGAAATTGAATCTGGGCATTGTCAGGAACAGATGTTGAAAATCCAAGCGTAAAGGATGTACAAGCAAGGAAGGAAACCAAGGATGCTGACAAGAACACTGCTGCCTTTGCTAATCCTGGAGATAGATAATGAGTAGGAAGACCCAAAGCATGAGAAAAACATAGGTTCAGGTGGAGGGAAGCTTCCAAATAAGGGTGAAGAAAACTTTTTCCAAGAGGGAGGCAGGAGAACAAGGAAAAAGAATAGGTAGGTGTTTACAGTCAGGCAGAAAATTCAGAACTGGGCATCTTAGAGAAGCCTCTTTCCACCAAAATGAAGGTGATCCATGATGAAGGGAATGAAGGTGGCAGATGAAAGGAGTAGTGATGAGGGAGATGAGAACTAACAGGGTGGAGAAACTATATAGCTAGAGTCAGAAAATTATGAATCCGATATCTTTTGAGGCTTTCAGTAAATGTAGAGAAGCATGTAATGAAGATTATGATGAAATAACTAAGGCAGCTTCACCTTAAATGTGCCTGGGCTCACTTTGTGCCATGCCATTTGGATGGATTAGATTTTCCAGTCTTCATTTTGTTTTCCCCTGTTAGAATTGCTTTCAATTATATACGACATGTCTTTCAGATTTCAGAAATTGGAAGGAGCAGTTATTACAAGCTATAGGTGAGCTCTTTAGACATGAGTGGGTATGTCTTCTCAGCTGACATCCAGAATATATTTAGAATCCACAGCCCATTTAAATGTAGGAATTTTAATTAGGGTTGTGGGTACATTAACATATGCATATTTAGGGAAATAAAAAATAAAACATGCGTGCTGTAATTACCTATTAGAGACATATTCTTTACCTTGTAATCTTTGCTAACATAATCTTTGTATCATTTTACAGCCTCCAGAAATGAAAATCACAAAACTCCTGAGCCTAAATTAATCATCTCCTTAGAACAACAGTAGCAATTTCAGGAAAGAGAATGTCCCACAGTTACTCTAACATTTTTATTGGTATTTGGGAAAGCTGAAACTAGATTTCCTATATCGAGTTCATTAAAAGAACTTAAGATCATTCCTGTGTGACTTATGGTGTACTTTTGGTCAATATCGATCCGAAAAGTAGTGCCTTTTAAAAAAGGCATGCCTGTCTTTGTTAAGTTCTACATCTAATTTATTCCTTAGGTTTCAGCTGAATCATCATGTCTTCAGTGAAGAATTTTCTTATCTTCTAAACTGCATGAGTTCTTCTTGGGATCATTCCCATGGCACCTCCATCCCCTTTCCTTGTGTGAACTTTCATCACGCTTTACTATAATTTCTCTTTCTCTTGTAAATTGTGTGACAGATTGTGGGCGCCATAAAGGCAAAGATGGTATCTGTTTGGTTCCCTGCTTTATCCCTAGTGACAACACATAGCCTACCACCCAGTAGTTGCTCAATAAATATTTGTTAAAAGAATCTGTCTCAGGTATCGCAGTGAAGTGACATGGAAAGTATTCTTCGAATCTTGACATCGATGTTCTGCTCCCAGTTCTGCCTCTAAATGATTGTTTAACTTTGAGCAAGTCAATTTGAGTGTCCCTTTCCTTAAATGTAAAATTAGGGGATTACAGTAGGTGACCACTAATACTCTTCATAACTTTATGATTATACACAATTCCATATTTCTGGGATTAGTTCACACACGAATGTTAGCAATATAATATTTAAAATGAGCAAATCCACAAAGGCAAAATGAATGGAAAAAATCAGTGCAAAGGAGTTATTTCCATCTGCTTGTTACTATTATGCATTGATTTTACTAAGTGAGTTTCCGGAAAGATTAGTTGCTGAAAATGGAAATTGGAAATTGAGGCATGAATGGGAAAACAGAATGATGAAAAAGTTGGGGACTTGGAGAGGAGAGTCGGGTTGACGGGTTTGGAGCCAACAGAAATACTGTCCCCCGTTCCATTTAATTCAATGGTGAAGGTGTATGGATGTGTGACTATGTGCTTCCCTTTGCAGTGCCACATTTGGGAATTCCTTTAACATCAGCTTCATTAGTTACAAAGGCAGCAATCCATATCCAATTTTCATTTTGTAGCAGGATTGTTAATGTATAAACTACACTCTTTGTTGAAAATATTTGCAATGAATCCTATAAACAAACAAACAAACAAGCAAATGCAAATGTTACACTGCCTGCCCCTGCCAACCCCGCTGACTCTGAGGTCTGGTCACCATTTATTATATTCAAAAATGAATTGAAATCCCCACTTTGGCCCTAACCTAATTTTCAAGTGATAATAGGCATGGATTCCCAGAAGCACTTTATGCCTCTTGATAGTAACATCCTAATTTCCTTTCCCGGTAAATGTTTTAAGTAAGATTTTAGCACCAAAGGAAATTAAACTTTAAGTTAATCGTAATTATAAAATGCCATCACTGATTTTTGTCTTCAGCCTAATTACTTTCTATTATTTAAACAAACCGCACCTCCTGTGAGTTTTAAGTTTGTTTCTCTTTCATTTCCTGACACACAACGCCAACCAATCATAGCGGAGGCCTCCCTGAGTATCTTCTGCCAGAGCAGCCTCATTTAAATGTCACATAGGATTGAGGGTTTGTCTCCAGCTCACTTATTTCCAAGGCGCTCTTTCAGTAGCTAGGGGTAAGGCTGCTTCGCTCAGATGTTTTCGTTCTGCATACCTGGTGGCCATCCTTAGAGATCTAGTGTTTCCTAGTCCTCCTGCTGTTAAGAAGGAGACCTCTGAGCCCAGCCTTCTGTTTCTAAGAGATGCCACTTCTAAAACTAAAGCAGAACTGGGCATAAGGAAGTGGGCAACGGCCAACATCATTCATCAAGAGTCTAACTTTGAATGTCATCTTCTCAGCTTGTCTCTGATTTGGAGGGCTTTTAAAGAGACTTCATTTTCCTGTGCCAGCTCTTTGTCTTGCTCTCATTTGTTCTTTGGAGATGGAACTAAAGGATCCCAGCGACTTCATTTTGTGAGCGTGTATGTCAACATTCTGCTGCAAAAATCACCTCACTTTTCTGCTACTTGAATGTTTTCTTTCTCATGTCATTATCCATGAGAAATTAGAGATAGATGGTGAGGAAGTTAGTCCACGACACCCACTGCTGGTAGGCTGTGGGGGTCTGCACCACTGGAAGAAGCAGAGTCAGCAAAATCAAAGGTTTTTGTTCATTCATTTCTATAAATGTCACTACTTGCTCTTCCTTTAAGTCACATGCTTTCTTTTTTATTAAGGCTATTAAAACAACATCAGTATTCTTTATCTGCTGGATAACTTCAGTTCACCCTGTCAGAAATATTCTTTGCATAAAAAATACCTCTTTTGTTACACCCCAGTTAAAGGCCCTCCTTTGCTTATCTGAATATTGTTACCTCTATATTGTTTTGTAGAAACAAAGCTCTGATTGTTCCTAATTAACAGAGGAGAGAGAATGAATCAGATTCTTTCCCCTCATATTCTTGACTTGGAAATATCAGATTTATTTAAAGATGAACCTTGTGTGTGTGTGTGTGTGTGTGTGTGTGTGTGTACGAGTGAAAAGCAATATAGTATAATGGAGGAGATACGATATTATGAGAAAAGAGAGAAAATAAGAAGTGAATGTTGAAGAATCAGATTCAGTTTTGACCTGAATATATAATTTTAAAAATATAGTTTATGTGTTTTCTGTTAGATGATCACAAGAGGGAGCAATTTAATAGAAGGCTGAAAAACAAACCAGTGTTCACCAATCTGGGGAGACAATGTGAAAATTATTACATGTATCACTGTTGGAGAATGCTGTTGTCACTAATAGGAACTTGAATTTGATTGACAGGAGGAAAATTCATATGTACCATCTGTCTCAGGTGTTGATCACTTAGTTTTATATATAGCAGCACATCTTTCTTCCTCTTGTTTAGAAAATGATAGGCACTTTATTCAAATTACTTATTCATTTACTTAGAATACATTGAATTCTAAGGAGATGTCATATTTCCTTGGCAGTTTCCGTATAGGTCAAGAAATGTTTGTGGAGATCTAATTGATTCATTCATTTATTTTTCAAATACTTCCTGAGTCCTTTTCTAGGTTGGGGATATGGTAGATGCTAAGCATACAGTAGGGAACAAGACAGGGGTGAATCCTGATGATGTCTCTTATTATTCTTCCATCCTGAGTGAGTGAGTGTGCACTGCATTTGAATGTTGGAAGGTCATGAATGAGTTAGTGACTTTGAGCAAGTCATTTGATCTTCCTTGGCCTATAAAATTAAAGTGCTGAAATAGAGCAGTAGGCTGGTTTCCATCATTTTAAACCCTGTACAACTCATAATTCAAAACAAATCATAAACAGAACAAACAGATATAAAATTAAATAAATGCAGAACTTCTGTGCTTTGGTTTGGGGGGAATGGGAAGGAAAGGTGAAAGATGACACCTTTTTTCACCTTGGCCCCACTGGGATTCTGTAGGCACAGTGAGAGATTAGTGGAGTGCAAAGCCTGGGTCTTCAGGCTTTGTGATCCTGTTCAGAGATGAGAAAATAAAGACCAAGTTTTGGTTTAGTGGGAAACTGGCAGATGTGGAGAAAATGTGTTCACTCAGTCACCATCAAATTCATAAGACAAATGTTATAAAGAGAAGATAAATTAGTGAGATACTAAGATTATGTTACATTTTATTTGATTGCTTCAGTATGATGCCAGATAAGTAAAATAAACATATTCTCACAACTTTGCCTGTCAACCTGGCAGCCAGGAACTTGGCAACTTTTCTGAACTTCTTATCATCCCCTCTTAGGTTATGTTTGGAGAGTGATTTATAAACGTGAAAGAAAGCTCAGACTACCAAACAGAATGTATGAAATAGCCCTAATGATCAGATGGGAGGAATGCAGTTAGATGATAGATAGATAGATAGATAGATAGATAGATAGATAAGAAGAAAGGAAGAAAAGAAGAGAGAATGAAAGGAAGGAAAAAGGGAAAGAAGGAAGGAAGGAAAGAATGAAGGAAGGAAGGAAGGAAAGAAGGAAAGAAGGCAGGCAGGCAGGCACATAATATACCAAAATTTGAACTGAGTATCAGAACCCAGAATTATGAGGTTATTTTAATTTTCCTTTTTTATTTATCTGTATTGTCTATGCTTTCTGCATTCCCTTATAGACAGGAAGTAACAGATTTTTTTTTCAAGGGGAAATAGTTCTCCCTGCTCCCATGTTTACCCACCCCTATGGTTGAGAGTGTAAGATTGTGCTCAGAGAACTGCATTCAAATTCAATGATCCTGACAAACCGGAGAAATGATAAAAACATACAGAATGGAATTCAATACACAGACGTGTAGGCCAGCAGGTTTTAGAAGAAAAATCAAACAAAAATAACAGAAAATTATTAGCCCCAGAGAAGTGAATAATTTCCTGTGGTTTTCTTTTCAAATGAAAGATTCAATAAATCAATTGTGACTTTTATCCCAAGGCCAGTTGATTTTGAGGAATTCGGGACAGGTTTTGACACATTTGTGCTTGGCTGGTGTAAATGTGCATGTGTCTAACTCCAAGTTTAAGCATCTTGAATTCATTTTTCAGCATTGCTTTCAAAATAAGTCCCTTAGGATATTATTTTTTAAGTGATATTCCATGTCTCTTTCCAGATGATTTCAACATTTAACAACATTTGCAAATACACTGAATCTCTTTCAGCAAAGAGAATGACTGCTTAGTAAAATGAACCCATTTGCTAGAAGACCAACATTTAGTTTTAGTTTAACTATTAAACCAATGATTTACAAGAACACATAATAAAAATTGAGAAGTCATATGATTTTTTTTGCTATCATGGATTAGCAATATTTGCCATGGCTGCATGGCTTCCTTTTAATCGTCACATCTAACAATGCTAATTAAGCACCGAGGACAATTTCTGGTTCTGTCACTGTGAGTGGGCATCTGACTGCAGTGGGGAAAACCCAAGGATGAAGTGAGACAGAAGAGCTACATTTATAATAAAAGGTACACCCGACCAGGAATCTCCAAACATTTTTTTTCTTTCACAGAATAGTGTAGAAGAGAACAAGCAGAGGGGAATAGAAGACGGGAGGCCATAAGGAAAACTCTGCATGGCTGGTGATAGATGAGACAGCAGAGAGCCCTGCCACAAAGACAGCACAGCCAGATGTCTGCTTTCCTGGAGAAAGCCTTTTCTCCCAAGATGTATCACTGCCTTTTCATGAACAAATATATAAAAGTATGTTGTGAAGGTAGCCCACTCAAATAGGGTTCTAAGGTCAAGCCACATCCTCTAGAGCAGGGGCCTCAGCTTTTATCCTGGTGAGAAGCTACTCATCTAGAGGCGGATCACCCCACAGCAGGAGATGCTGAGCGGGAATTCCTGCCTGGTGGCAGTGAGTATGGAGCTGACCTGGCAGAAATACAGCCCTGAAGCCTCTTACCCACAGGCATCTGATGGGCCAGTGAGCTGCATCTATCCTCAATCTGTGCCCTACATATATTTTCAAATGTCCAGGACACACGTGGAGTGTGTGTGCATGTGTGTGTATTTGGATGTGGACTGAATTGTGATCCTCCTCAAATTCATATGTTGAAGGTCTAACTCCTAATATGCCTGACTGTACTTGGAAATTGGCCCTTTGAAGAGTTAATGAAGGTTAAATGGGGTCATAAGGATAGGGCCCCAATCCAACAGAAAGTGCCGTCTACAAGACAAAGACAGAGGCCTCAGGATAAACCAAACCTGAGGTTTCTAACACCTAGACTTTGGAAAGCAAATTGCTGTTGTTTAAGCCACTATGTCTGTTGTATGTTTTTATAGCATCCATAGCTGACTAACTCATGGCGGGAGTGTCACATCTAATTTGGGATCTCTGCTCTGAGGGTGGCTGTCATCTCCTGGTAGGCACAGCAGATGGCAGTGGTGCCCTGTGAGTCTGCACAACCCTCTGGCCTGCCAAGCTGTGGCTCCGGCTTAGATAACTAAAGGGTTAGAGATGTAAACTTCAAGGTCCAGATTTTTTTTCAATGGAAAAAATCAAAAACCCTTGCAATATAGTGTCTACTATGATCTAAATGTTAGTGTCCCTCCCCAATTCGTATTTTGAAACATAATCACCAACATAATGGTGTTAGGAGGTAGGGCCTGTAGGAAGTGGTTATGTCACGACAGTGGAGCCCTCAGAAATGGGATTATTAACCTTTTAAAAGAGGCCCCGGAGGGCTGCCTTGCCCCTTTTCACATGTGAGGTTACAGCAAGAAGGTATCACCTATGAGCAAGGAAACCAGCCCTCACTAGCCATATCTTCTGGTGCCTTGATGGACTTTCCAGGCTGTAAAACTGTGAGAAATAAATTTCTGTCATTTATAAGACATCCTACTTATAATATTTTGCTATAGTACCCCAAGGGAACTAAAACAGTATCTCTACAAATATTAATCAAACTGGACTCTAGAAGAGTAATGAGATACTGCTTAAAAGGATACACAAGGGAAAAAATTCTCAGGTGTTTCATGTTCATGAGCCTCTCTGTTTCAATGACGATTTACTGCTATTTCATTGAGTCTAGGCTCGAGTCTTTGCGCATTGAGCTCAAACCCTCTCCATTGCTTCCTGGAGGTTTCTGCCTCTTTCCTCTGAAGTTTCCTGGATACACCTGTTGCTGTGAGGCTGAGGTATCAGAACTGAGCACATAACTGATTAGCTTCATGTTGACTTCAAGAATATTTTATCCAGTTGCCATCATTGGGCCCTTATCTCCACACTAGCTACAGAACCAAAGCTGTCCTCTGTTCCTTATAAGGCTCTTAATAATGGAAACAACCAATTTGGCAAGCAGGTAGCTAGCACCTACTCCTGACACTATGCTTCATTGCAAATAATGATGCGTTATTGCAAATCCACAGTGGGTAAAAATAGGCACATAGGGACCCTCTCAGTGTTTGCATGTACATTAAACCCCTCCCAAGTTTCAGGGTTTGTTTGAGAGTGGTTTTATTTTAACCTTTCACCAAACTTTTTAAGGATCGGGATAATTTTTATAATATAATTACCAAAATTACACAGAAAAGTCAAACCTAGTTTACTCGATGGATTGGAAGTCATATGTCCAGGCAGTGTCTGAGGATGGACATCAGGCAAGTGATAGTATATGGAGAATATCAACCCAAAGCACTGTAACCAAAAGATACTCATAACTGTCTAGGTGTGAATGACTACAAGTAAATGAACCTAACCGAAAGTCACCGAAGACCACTGGACAGAGAGCCAGTCCAAATGAGCATGTCCTCCCACCTGTTTACTAGTCCCATGAACATCTGGGATAAGCGTCAGTCTACTTGTATATAAAAATTTTAAAAAGAGTTCATATTTTGCCCACTGAGCAATAAGACTAACATGATAAAACTTGTCTTTGAGAAGTCTGCTTGTGTTTTGGATTAATAAAAGCAGATGTGGTGTTGTGGTCAAGATACACATAAAGACATATATGTTATTTTTTGGAGTCTTTTGGGCTTATTAGATGCTTGAGAGATAACTTGATTTTCCAACAGATATTGGTGACTTTGAATCTCCTTGAATTTACATTGCGTTGGCCAAAACTTGGTTTAGCACAGAATTCCCTTAGAAGAATTCTCCGGAATATTAAGTGCTTTTTTATAGAGGCGGCCGGCGGCGGGGAGTGGGGTTGGTGAAAAACAGGAGTCCTGTGTTCAAATATTTTGGGAGACTTGCATTAATAATACTTTTAATTTCTATAAATTGATGCTTTAACATCTACAAAATGACCACTAGCTGTTTCCAAGTAAGCCCTGACTCACCTCCAAAAAACATGTGGAGACTTTAGATAGCCCTAAACCTATGCGTTAACAGTCACAGTGGACATGAATTTCATGGGGCACCACTTTGTAACACAGTTAACCTGTCCTAATAAACCTTCCTACCCGGCCTCATCCATTTCTTCTTGTAGGACTCGAACTAAAGGTTCCGCTCTCTCTCTGCCTCCTGACTGACCCCACTCCTGCCGCTGTGGGGCATGTGGTATTCTCCCGGGGGAACTGTGGGTATCATCAAGCCGTAGAACTCTTTCTAGTTCTTCTCTTTGATCTGTGTCTGGCCTCAAGGTAATATAGTTAAAACAAAACTGTGGGTTAGAAAAAAAAAATGGACATACTTCTTTCTGGCAGTACTCTTAGAAATGTTAATATATAAATGTGCATTCTAAATTTTCAGTGTCAACCTTACTTGGCTTTGGATTTTTTTTTTTTTTTTTTTTTTTTTTTTTAGCAGTATGTCTTATGGAACTAGCATTTCTGAGATCTCCTTTGAGAGGTGCTATTCTGCCGAAATGCTGATTATGCATGTAGGAGACATGGTATGTCAGTAAGTATTGTCTGAAGATAAAAATGCACTGGTATCGTTGTGAAATGAAATCAAACAACATAGCCCAGAGAAAGCCCAATTTCCATATGAAAATTAACTGGGGACTTCCCCTCCAACGGGGATTTGGCACACAGACACTGAATGGTAATATCTCAACGAACTTACATAGTGTATGTGGTCCACGCATTTTAAAATCCATATATATTTTGCCCTTTCTAATCTTTGAATAAATCTTTTCTGTATAAGGCAAGTGCTTACTGGATGTCTTCTCTTATATAGGCGCTAGGCACTTCAAACTCAACCTGTGCAAACTGAACTAGTGATCTTATTCCCATTTTTCTTCCCAAGTGGCAATTCCATCTACCCATTCACTTGCATCAGACACCCAGGAATCTAACAGTCTCCTCCTTTTCCCTTATCACAGTACCCACCACTGCCCACTAATCATGTCATTTTGGCATGTCTCATGGCACACCTATCCTCTCTATCTCCAATACCGATCCTTGTCCAGATTCACATTATCTCATGTCTCACTTTCATGGTGTCTTAACTAGTTCTCTTCCCTAATCTTTCCCCCTCTTGAGTCTCTTCTTTATAATGATGCTAATGTATTTTTTCTAAAGAACGCTTTTGATTATGTTATTCTCTTTTTATAAGCTATCTGCCCTTTGATCTGTGATTGTATTATATAGAGCTCAAACTCCTTAATCTTTCATACCCACTTTTCTACTATCTCATTCACACATGTTTTTCCAATTTTCTCCAGTTGTCTACCTGTAGCACAGGAAACAAATTCAGTCACATTAATCTGGCCGTGATGTGCTTTTTCACCTTTTGCCTGGGACCACCCCTCACTTCCATACCGGCAACACAGTAAAGATCTATTCATCTTTTGAGATCAAGCTCAAAAGTGTTCTCTATGAACCTTCTCCTGATCTCTTTCTTCTCTTTACCCACAGCATGCACTACAGAGTTTCATACTTGTTTGCTCATATGTTTGTTTTACCTACTAGTTGGCAAGTTCCTAGAGGTAAAATATTATGTGTGAATCATCCTAAAATCTCCAAAGGCTCACATAGCACTTAAAACACTAAGGAATATTTTACAAACGCTTATTTATTGAAAGGACCATTTTTCCTTTTATATATGAAATAAATTATAAACTATATACTTCTGATTTTATATCATGTATGAGTATGATTGAAAAGTGCCTCTTCTAAATTAATCACTTGATATTGCCTCTTCCTTTCTAGTATAATTGGAAAGGGAAGAAGAAACATATATTTATCTTTGGATGTTTTCCTCAAATCATCAGATTCTCACCTTCCTCTTTCCTTAGTGTTTCAAACACCCAATATTATAAATATTTTTTGAAACCAAGAAAAATGATTCCCAATTCTGATTTTTCCTCTGAGTAAATGTAACTATATGGGCAATTATCCATTATAGTACCCACAGAGAATAGAAGTACCTTCCCCAGTTCTCCTATTTTAGATCCTTAGGGGCAGGGATGGAATAAAACCTTCTACCCTCCATGTTTTGGAGAGCAGACAACGACAGAGCCCCGGGAGGATTGTAAGAGTGTACTGTGATCTAAACTCTGGATCAAGCAATACGTCTCAATGTTGAGCCTTTGACATAGTTAGAGTTCTAGTCATTTGTATCAAATAGTAGGAACGAAAAGGACAGATGGACATTTGATTTCCCAAAGACAATTCTCTGAATTAATCTGAAGTCAGTTTCCATAAGAATCTTAGCAACTACTACAAATTGTTGATTTTGGGGATTTGTAGTCTTGGGTGAAACTGGTTAGTTATCAATGCCTAATAAAGGGATCATAAAAAGAGAACGGTCAAGTTAGCCACATTTTAAAATCATTTCCATCTCCAATCTCCCCTCTCTGTTCCCTACTAGAATTTTTTATAAGAGGAAAGGATTTTTAAAAGCCCTTCAAAGAAAAGAAAGAAGTTATGTTTTCAAAATGGGTGCTTCTCCATTCTTCACTTTGCTGGATACCGTTATGATAAACACTTTGGTCTGATGGGCACAAAAGGCTTATTCTCCATTCTAATGCTGTGTTGTGGGATCTTGTCTGAGGACTAGGAAGGCTAGGTAGGAGGCAGTAAAGAAGATGCTTTGAATTTGAAAGAAACAGAATAGAGCTTTAATACTTACAGCTGTCCTCTTCTTCAGTTATACATTTCACAACATAACAGGCGTAGATGAAACCTGCCAGCTGAAACAAAACAGAGATGCTTTAGACATCAGACAAAGGCACCAAAACCAGACCTCACTGGGGAGTGACTTTTCAAAGTTAGGCAGTTTACAACCAGACTTAGGGCTCCAACATGGCTCATTGGACTGGATCTTGACTCCAGTGCGGACTCCTGATTCAAATGATGCTCATCTGTGTTGTAAATAAACATATCACTCTGTTTTTCTCCGACCTGTGTTTACGTGTAAGATTTGTTAATTGCCAAGCAATCTAAAACAAATTATTTTCAGTACAGAAAAAGACTTATGACGATTCACTAATGGATTAACATTTGCATTTGTGCCAATCAACTTCTAGTTTACTTTTCATTAGCTCAGTACCTAAGATTCTAAAACATGGACTCTCACAGACCATCAGAAAAATGCTTTGAGGGAAAAACATTAAGGTGATTCTGTGGTTTGTTGCATGGGCTCTTTGTAAGTAAGGAAGACTCAGATCTGTAACAGGAACCAGAGCATACTGAGTATGATTAAGACAATATGCTACAGAGAAGTGATGAGATGGACACCTATAAGTAGGGAGTATCATCAAAATGCATTGAATATGGCATTACACACATCACATTCTCTTTTCTGAAACACTACAAAAAGGTCTGTGTGCTTGTAAAGGAGCACAACAAAGTCATTTGATCTCTCTATTTTTTCAGATTGGGTGTTTTTGTATTCCTTCCTTCTAGTACAATATTTATTTAGTCAATTTATGAACACTAATCAAAAGAAACAAATATTATTTCTGGATAAGTAGAAGACTATTTGTTTTCTTTTTTTGCAAATTGATCTAGTTTGGAGGAATCCTTAAAGGTATGTCCTTAAAACAGTGATGAAGATTATTCACAACAACGTTTCAGACAGACATTGATCTGGCTGAGGACCGACCCCACACAATAATATTTAGTGTGGGGAAGAAAACATTAGGAAAAGCTGCAGTCTTCAATCAGGAAGTGAAAGCACGGGAAAAAAAGGAACTACCGCGACAAGCCTAAGGAAGTTGTTTTTCATTAGGTGACAGAGAGTGATCTTCTGGAGGATGTGAGTGGAACATCTTAAGTCAAAGGCTACACTAATAGGTATTTAATGAGCGCAGAACTATTAGGAGACAAAGCGGTCTCTGGTGAAAAGAAACTTTCAAGTCCCTAATTTGGACTTGAGAGAGAAAGCACATTCTGGCAGATTCTAGTTATCTTCCAAAAAGAACTGGCATAGGATAAAACAGCGGTCATTCCTGGACAATAGAGGAAGCAGCAGTGACCACATTTGGGGAGGCAGAGTTGAAGGAAAAAGACTTATGTAACACTTCATACACTTTTGTTTTTAGATCCTGGAGGAGAGGGAATGGATACTCTCGGCCCTCTCTACCCCCAACTGTAGTATCTGCACCAGTATACATCATAGAGAGTCAAAAATAAATACCACTGATGCTATATCAGAAGACTGAGTTTTCTTTTTAAGAAATATTTTAGAAAACTCATCAAATCAGCATGTTTCTCTTTGAATTATATGTTGCTATTGGCAATAAGATAGTGATAGTAAGAACCACTTCTTTATATAATAGAATCATCAAGGTCTTTGTTTTTATGGGACTTATTTTTAAAGTTCAGAGTACTAATTAAAAACCAATGTCTCCTATTTGGCTTTAGCAAAGATTTTGATTTATCCAAACTCAAATCACATAGTGATTTGAGGATTTCATGAGTACTGGAAAAATAGAGAGTATACTAACACATCTTGGTCTTTCATCCACCAGGACCCATGAAAATGCTCTTTTTATGGAGTGAGCCAGTCCCATGGGTGCTTGACATTGGTACTTGGATCTGGCTGTGTCTAGGTAAAGAGCTTATGGGTGTGGTTAAATCTCCTTGGTATTGCTTATAGCTTCACTTCTTCCTCCACATTGAGTTCTTACTATATGTGGCTAAATGTTACAGGTTTATCAGTAGTTTTCCTCTTCTTTTCAGTGTTAAATGCTTATTAAATTATTTGTAAAGCAATTTGTCCTAATTACAAACTGTTTTAAAAAAATTCTTACTCATCACTTCATTTCTTTGAAATGAATATCTAGGTAATAAGCATCGATACATTCTGAGATTCATGGCCAATAAGTTTAAACTTCTCATTAAAGTGTCAGTAGATTCTTGATTATTAAGTGTACTCTCCCAGAATGCAGCTAAGGCACTGCATTCTGCTTACCAATGATCTTTTAATTATATTCATTTTCATTCTTTAACTATCTGGGGAGCTCCTTTGATATAAAAGTAAATCCTGCTGCATTTTTTACAAAAGCTTGCTGATTAAGAGAACTTTAGCTTTTAAATTGGTCACCTCTAACTACAAATGGAAATTTGTGTTCCCCAAATTAATCAAGATTCATAAACTCTGCTATCTTCCAATTTCCCTATACAGTACACATTTCTAATTTAATTTTACCTCCCCAGTGGCAATTTATAAAATTTACCTATAGAGAGGGGTTTCAAATTATTTCTAACAGTTCTGAATGTCTCTGATATGGTTTGGCTGTGTTTCCAAATCTCATCTTGAATTGTAGTTCCCATAATCCCCAGGGGTTGTGGGAGGGACCCAGTGGCAGGTAACTGAATCATGGGAGAAGTTATCTTCATGCTGTTCTCATGATAGTGTGTGAGTTCTCAAAAGATCTGATGGTTTTATAATGAACTTTTCCCTCCTTTGCTTTCATTCTTCTCCTTGCTGCCACCATGTGAAGAAGGTCTTTGCTTCCCCTTCTGTCTTGATTGTAAATGTCCTGAGGCCTTCCCAGCCATGCTGAACTGTAAGTCAATTTAACTTCTTTCCTTTTTAAATTACCTAGTCTAGGGTATGTCTTTATGAGCAGTGTGAGAACAGAAGAATCCAATCTCCTGTAATATGCAACTCTGCTAATTGCTACCTGTGCTACAATGATGAACTAAAGCAGAGTTCTAGTCACCACTGACATTTTGGGTTTGGAATACTTTTTTATTGAGGCTGTTATGTGTTGTCAATGTTTAAACAATAACATCCTACAATCAAGACTGTCAACAATTGAGGCAATAAAAATATTTCTAGACATTGTCACATGTCCTCTAAAAGGCAAAATTTCCCCTGGTTAGAGCCGCTGTTTGAGATATAGTCCTAGCTTTAAGGAGTTTGCAATTTTGTAGCAGGTATATATATAACTGTAATTTGAAGTAGATTTAGGTAAATCTTCAGAAAGAAGGAAGAAAATTGTACCTCTAATAAGTGACAACAAACAGTAGACTGGATACTTTCATGTGTTAGCCCATTAAGCCTCACAAACACCCTTGGAAGAGCATTATATATATTTTTGCAGATGACAGGCAAAATGGGATTTGCTTTTCCAGAGTGAGATTATCAAGCAGGAAAGATATGGGTTGTGTTTAGGTAAGAGGCAGTAGTTAAATCTGATGAGAGTTTGGCGACTTTATACTAGAGCAATGGAAATTAGAGCTGTGAAGACCAGATTAGGGTCATAATCAGTGGGCCTCCAGTGTGCCAAATTGCCAATGGAACTATGCCATTTTTCTATGAAAATTTTCTATGAAAATTTGTATAGTGTGCTGAAGGAGCACACCATACAAAAGTATAACATTTTTCATGGGCCCAAATCTTTCCTGATGCGATACTTGACTTCCTTTCTAGCCTCATTTCTCACCAGTCCTTGTCAGAACTGATGTCAGTAGAAAGCTGTTGGTAGCTTGCTGACATCTATCAGGTAGCTTTCCTTCTCTGTTCCTCAACTCATTTCCCCAGTCTGCCAACAAAGAATGCTAACGCCGTCTACCTCTTCCTTCCCCTCCCTACTCAGCCTTGCACCTCCAGTAATGAGTAATTCTAACTCATTCTTTTTTTGCATTTGTTTTTGAAAACAGAGTTCTGAGTTGCTAAGCTGGATATAAAGCTTTACACAGCAGTACTGCCTGCTTACTTCCCAGGTCTTCTTTTTTAATTTTTTATTTCACTTTTATTTTAAGTTCTAGGGTTCATATGTAGGTTTGTTATACAGGTAAAGTTGTGTCATGGGAGTTTGTTGTACAGATTATTTCATCTCCCAGGTATTAAGCTGGCCTTAAAGAATGAGTTAATACCCACCAGGAAAAACAACTAATGGATACTAACTCATTCTTTAAGGCTGAATAAAGGTGCTGTTTCCTCCAAGAACTGGTAATCCATTCTCAGAGTAGGTTGGTGCTTGGCACTTTTGAGATAGACCTTGAGAGGTGGGAGGGTTTGAAAGGGAATAAAGAGGGGAACAGAGAGATGGAGAGTACATCTTCCAAGCAGAGCTCAGACTAGAGCTGGAAAGAAATAGATACATTTAGGGAGGAGGAAGTGGCCCAGTTCAGAGAAGCTTGGGGTGTATAAAGGGAAGTAACGGGTCACAAAGCGGATAATAGAGGCTCATGTTGGTAGAGTAGATGTTAGTATCTGAAATTAAATGAAAATAATTTTATTTTGTTCCTTATGTGAAGATGCTTAGAATAATAATGGAAGGGATCTGTGGCACTATCTTAGGCAAATATACAATTATCTGCTAGTGAAAGAAACAAAATATTCTAGTGTTTCAGTCTTTGTCATTCAAAGCAGAGCTAAGTATAATTTTTTAAAATTTTTATTTATCTTTTCACCTTCATATATCTAATGTGATTTGTTCACTTCTAATTCACCTGATAAGGAATTACATATCATCTTGATATTATTACTGACTGGAAGGAAGTATTTTCTCTCTATAACTAAATCAGATTAAAATTCTTTTTTATATCCACAAACCAAATTATGATTGTATGTCTCAGAAATTCACTTAGAAGCTAATAGAAAAAATGAAACCTAAGCCTTTTGGTAAGTATTTTAAAAGATTTAATTGTTATAATTGAAAATATAGCAACCTTAGTGTTTAATCTATTACATTCTAGATTTCCGCTTCTGGGAAGTTGGAGTAATGGGAGGGATACCTTTCCCTATCTTTCCTATTAAATACAATTAAAAACCCTGAACATTATATATATAAAACAAACACAGGAAGACTGTTGCAGACCAACTATGGTCTTTGGTACTCAAGAAAGTACATGAGGGTGAATTCCATTATTAGTATTACTATTATTATTATTATTATTATTTCATATACACCAGACTTACTTGGAGCTGAAGAAGCCTGTAACTCTGAAATGCCAACAGGTACAGATTTTTTAAAAGCCCCAGTAAACGCTTGCTGTCTCTAGCCAAAAGACCAGGGAAAAGGGAAAACGCAGCCTACCAAGACAGAAAGTTTTACAATGATAGTACCTCTTTGTTTCAGCCAACATCATAGAAAACAAAACAAAACAAAACAAAAACACAAAAATTGTAGCCCCACTCCCCAACCACAGCAACAAAGAGTGGGGAGCCAAGACTTCCCCACTGCCTCATGGGTAATCCAGACTTTTAGCCTCACTCTCCAGTAACGAGGCAGACGCTCTCTTTTCTTCACTGGGGTGTTGTCAGTGGAAGCTTAGTAGAAGATGAGGACTTTTACCAATGCCCAGCAGTACTGAGGCCTGTCGGCCACCCCCGTGGCATCAGTGAAAGCCACCTTGGAGCAGTAATAAGGCTCTTGCCAGATATAGAGGTATCACTGAGAGGCTAGTGGGGAGCAGGACCTTCCACAGCTTCCCAGACTTAATGAAAAGCCCTTCCCACGTTGAGTCTCAATGGAGGCTAAGTGGGAACCCTGGACTTCTATCCCCAATTGGCAGAAATAAGTCAGCATCCCTCCTTCTCCTATCAAAACAGCATCAGAGGAATCAACTAAAATGAAAGGTTTAATTAAGATTTAGGGTCTCATAGCATAATACCCAAAATGTCCATGTTTCAATTAAAAATTACTAAAAATACCAACAATGAGGATGTCCTCAAACTGAGTGAAAGGACAGCCAATGTAACCTAACCACAGAAGTGATAGAGATGTTAAGATTTTCTGGCAAATATTTTAGAGTAGACATCGCAAAAATACTCCAATAAGCAATTACAAACATGCTTGAAATAAATTAAAAAATTAGAAGGTCTCAGCAAAGACACAGAATAGTGAGGAAGAACCAAACTGAAAATTTAGAACTGAAAAATGTAGAGAACACAGAGGAAAGAATCAGTGAACTTGAAGACTGAACAATAGAAATTACCTAAACTAAGCAACAGAGACAAAGTAAACTGGAAAACATGCACAGAGTCTCAGGAACTCATGGAAATATCAAAAGACCTAACTTTTTTCTCCCCCCACTGCAGTCCTGAAAGGAAAGGAGAAAGAGATCAGCGCTGAAAAAGTCTTCAAAGAAATAATGACTGAAAACTTCTGAAATTTGGCAAAGGACATAAACTTACTAATTCAAAAAGCTTAGTGAACCGCAAACAGTATAAATCTAAAGAAATTCACGCCACAATGCATGACAGTCAAACTTAGGAAAGCCAAAAACAAATATCTTGAAAGCAGAAACAGGGAAACGTTTATGTACAGCCATTCTGGAAAACAGTTTGGAGGTTTCTTTACAAACTAAACATGCAACTACCATATGATCTAGCAATTGTACTCCTGCCCAGGAGTGCAATTTTGTCTCAGAGAAATAAAAAGGTGTTCCAACAAAAACCTGTACACTAATATGTATAACATCTCTATTCATAATAGGCCCAAGGTGGATGCAACCCCAATGTTGTTCTGTGGGTTAATAGTTAAACAAACTGTGGTACATCCATACCATGAAATATTATTCAGCAAGAAAAAGGAACGGATGACTGATACATGCAACAACCTGCATGAATCTCCATAGAATTGAGGTTTGTGAAAAAACCCAACTCAAAAAGGTTGTATGTTATGTGATTCTAGTTATAGAACATTCTTGACATAATAAAATTGTAGAAATAGAGAACAGGTTGGTGGTTGACGGGGACTAAGGAGGGTGGGTTATGAAGGAAGTGAATGTGGCCATAAAAGGCAACGTATGGGATCTCTGTGGCGACAAAACTTTCTGTGTCTTGACTGTATCAATATCCAGATCCTAAAAGTGAAGCTGTACTGATTTTTGCAATGTAATACTATTTGGAGAAACTGGGTAAAGTGTACACAGAATCTTTCATTTTATTTCATATAATTGCATGTGATCCATATTTATCTCACAATAAAAAGTTTACTTGAAAAATACTACATTTTAGGGTACTTTTATTTATGTTTAAAAACCTCCATATTATAATTTATAAATTATAAGTATATCTAAACCAAGTAGATTGTTTTCTTAAATATATCTAAACCAAGTAGCTTGTTTTCTTAAGTACAAAAACACATTTTAATTTTGTGCCTTTATGCCAACATGATTAGAAATGAGGAGTAGCAACATGACTTTTGTATCCACAATTATCTCACATTCCACATAAATTGGTTGTATGTTTTATTTAAATTAAATAATCTAATTTTATTCTGAATTCATAATTCATAGGCTCTAAGCCCATGCTTTTTGTAATAGGAATTTGAACAGAAGGATATTATGCACACACAAAGTATAATTTTAAGTTGCAGCTGATTTTTACTTGCTCTTTTTCATCTTATTCCATCTACATAATTTGAGATTGCTTCAGCAAAGGATTCAAATGTGATTACATCAGCGTTATTAATGAAGGTCTTTATATGAAGTATTTTATTATGTGGGCTGGTATATCATCTCTATTGTTTACCAGATGATTCTTATCTCATACTAATCCACTGGCTGGACTATTGTGGAGCACACTGCAAATTTTCTCTGCTACGAATAATCCAGGTGCAGTTATCAACCCACAATAACACATGGAGGATTGCCTCCAGGGCTATTGTGAATGTTCACAGCCTACTGGGTCAGAAAAGCTTTTCAGAGGATCAGAAACATATCTTAATACCAGCCTTTAGGTATTCTGCTGCATCATCAAGCATGACTGTATTAAACACTTTTTAAAAGATTAAATAAAACCAGACATACATGCAAACTTATATTATCTACTTTAAGTTGGGAAATAGACTGAACTAATGACAACACTGGTTTACCCAATCATTCCTGTTATGTAATAGTCTCTGGAGACTGGTAGATTTCTTCAGTCCAAACTTATCAAAAAGTTACCTTAGTTCAAAGGAGTCTGGTGTATTAGTAAACTGGGAAGAGCAGAAGAAATTCAGGCAGGACAAAAGATGGCTAATAATAT
The DNA here is from genome assembly GCF_003255815.1 of Theropithecus gelada. NCBI lineage: Eukaryota > Metazoa > Chordata > Mammalia > Primates > Cercopithecidae > Theropithecus > Theropithecus gelada. The sequence goes on along the minus strand of NC_037671.1, from coordinate 149,341,790 downwards.
TCAAATGTCATCATGGTTAATACCTCTCTCAGGGTTTAAATATGAGATTCATTTTTAAAAATGTATTGAGAGCAGTAGTTCAACCATTCTATACATGTGCCGGTTGGGAGATGATCAAAGAAATGGCTAATCTAGTGCAATAGAACTGCCATGAAATTGCCTTCTGGTTTCGAGATAAGAGCCATAGGGGAGTCCTTAACCAAAACTATTCATTGAAAATAATTGGGAAATGTAAAAAGCAACTGTCAATAATACCACACTATTTTAATGGTAAAGCTAAGTTTAAGATTGTATGTTTGTAATGTGCGAAAGGAATTCTGATTTATTCATAATGAATCATTTGAAGCAGAAAGTACAATTTTTAAATATTCTGTAAAATGTACACAATTAATACTGTCCTACAGAATTTTGGAACAAAATCACTACATAGTTCTTTGGGGAGCAAATGGTACAAGTAGCATAATTTTTGCTCAGAGATAATAGGGTACCAATAGCAAAATTAACTGTAAAAAAGGTAAGGTATTTGTAAAAACAAATTAGCCTGTATTGGATATTCTCTAACATTAGTAGACAAGGCTAAAGAAGGATCCTTGTATTTCATTGGAGGGAGTATGCTGCCCCAGTGATGGCAATGGGAATACAAGGCCAGATTTCTCTGTAGAGACTAGGAGAGAAGATTATTTGTATTAAAATACTTAGTTGCAAAAATAACTGGCATTAAATAGGTGCGTTTGGAAAACGAAAGGGGCTAAAACTATGTTAACATTTCCTTCTTTTTAGAGGTACTATATTGGAAGATAAGGAAAGTGTGGAATATACAATGCAGCTGAGAATTCAGCACATATCCAATGATCAAAAATAATGCACTGATTAATATTATATAAAAATGATGTCAGTAGTACTCTCACTGCACTAAAAAAGAAAAAGTGAAACACAATGGAAACATCAGGACAAACCAGCTAGAGAGAAAAATGACTTTAAAATGTTATTGTAAACTCAGATGTATTATTAGGGTTTTGAAAATATAGTTAAGTAGGAACCTTAGAGCAATTGGTCCCTTTCCCATGACATTTGTGGGAATAAGCTTTATGCTTATGAAAAGGTATTTTATGCGGCACCCAATAAAGCATGCCTCTGAAGCAAAATACTTGTTGCAGTATGTGGCAAGGAAGATGAATGGGAGTGAAGACAGGAAAAGAAAAAGAACCCTCCAGAGGAATAAGATGTGGATTGGGGAAGACACAAATTTGAAGACCAGTTTTTTCCCCAAAGCAATTTTAAAAAGGCACGATACTGAATCGAAGTGTCACTTAAAAGGCCCATCAAGTCTATCCATGTGTAGCAGTATAATCTAGTTGGATTGAATAACTTTGGAGTCAGAACTTGGCTATAATTGGTGTTCTTCAGTGACCCTTTCTTCCTTTCCATCTGAGTTACCTTCTTTTCAGCATAAATCTTAGATTGTCTTCTTTCTACATAGCTCATAGCCAATGCTATGAGAAATATTATTGGTTACTCTAGAGAATGCTGGAATACTCTAGAGAAGGGTGGAACAGAATGTCATAAACCTCAGAATGAAGGGATTTCATTAATTACTAGCAATACCATTATTACCAATTGAGAATATATAACCTAGGACAAATTGCAATTGTATTTCTGTGCATTACTTTTTTGTTTTTAGTGCTTAAACCTCAAAATCATCTAACCAACCCTCACATCCTGGTAACAGCTGGGAGGTCGAAAAGGAAATGCCAGTGATTACTATTTAAAGTAATATCTGCCATTACTATTCACTATATTCTGGGCATGTGGTAACATCTTTACAGCCATTCTGCTATCCATTCTTTCCAAAATGAAGGAGACAGTTTCTGTCATCATCTATTATGTTTAAATGAAAAAACAGAGGCTTAGAGAAGTTAGATAGTGCTGTCCCAAGATTCAGACATAATGAGAAGACTTGATTCATGCCTACGGACCCTAAATCCTATGCTTCTCATTTTCACACAGTCTTCTTAGTTTATCCAAAAGGCAAAACTGACAATACTCTCAAGCAAAGATAACATAAGATTCTAAAAATCAGAGTGAATTCACATTCACTTAAAAAAAAAAAAAAGTTAAAATTAAGTTCACCTAGTTTTCCAAGTTGGAAATCTGGATACAGAAGATACTGCTGAGCTTTGAATTAGCAGAGCTTGGAAATCATCAAGAAACAAAGTGGCTACCAGATAAACCACAGAGGAGTTTAATACTACTTGTGGGAAACCTGGAACATGTAGGAGAACGCATGTGCTCCTCCCACTCGTTTAATTACCATTTCAGTGGTTCTGACTCATCATGATTTTATAGTTCTCTGAATTGCTTACACATGCTTCTACACACCAGCGTGGGCTTCTTATATTAGACATATATTGGTGAGCCACTAATTATCTTCAGTTTACTGCTGGTAAGCAAGGTGAGCCTCGCATTAGCTGGAGAGTCAGATGGAGGGATGGTTCTAAGAGCTTGAAAATCTAAACATAGCTCTTTTTGCTCATAAGATAAAGACATGATAGCAAAGTATCGAAGGACATTCATGATTTGGCTCAAGCCTATGCTTTCAGTCCCAACACTTGTGGCTCCCCTTTACTCTTCCATATTAAATCTCCGGCAGTTCCTCTACTATATATGCCATGCTGTTTGATATCTTTGTGTTTTTGAATAAGGCATTTCTCTGTCCGACAGACATTTATTACCATATAGTGAATGACTACATGAAACATGAGCTACTTCAAGGTTACTCCTCAGGGAAATATTTTCTAAACATCAAAAAGCACAGATTGGCATTCCTCACTCTCTGTGCTCTTATAGCACCCTGTCCAATATCTATATTGCACAACTTAATTCATTTTTGCATATTAATTCTTAAACTGGACTATTAGCATTCTCTAGAGTAACCAAGAATATTTCTACTACCCCAGAAAGTTCCTTCTTGGCCTTTCATCCTCACCACTCTCCCAACCCTTACACCACCCACCAGACCACACCTGTTCTAATTTTGATAAACATAGAATACTTTTGCTGGGTCTTGAACTTCATACAATAGAATCTTATTGCTTGGTGTCTGGCTTCTTTCACTGAGCATAATATAATATTTTTAAGATTAATCCAAGCTACTGCATCTATCAGTAATTCATTGTTTTATTTCCAACTGGCATTCTACAAGTATGTGAATATAATTTTATCAGCTAACTTTTGATACATAACACACAAAACCAAAATTTAGTGGCTTAAAGTAACATCCATTCATTTCTGCTCATTGTTTTTTGGGTCAACATTTTGGATTGAGTTCAGCTGGGCAGTTCTTTTGCTGAATTTGGTTGGGCTCACTCATGCGTTTGTGATTGACTGTAAATTAGCTAGGTAGCACTTTTTTTCTGGGGCTTGGCTTATTGTTAGGTGGGGGTGATGAAGTCAAATAAATGGACCACATATTTGTGGTCTCACATATCTAATCATTCATCAGAACAATCTGGTCTTGTTCACACTGGTGTGGCAGGTTTAAAGAGCAATAATAGTAAGGTGCACTTCTCAGGTCTCTGTATTATGTTTGCTATCATCTCAATGTCAAAATCAGTTGGAGGCCATTATAGTAAAACTCTTCCATGATGCCACAATTTATTTACTTACTCATCTGCTAAAGGACATTAGGCTCTCAAGGATTAACTAGTTTTTATTTTCAGTTACTTCCAATCTTATATCTTGAATCAACTCATTTAAATAATTTTGCTTTAGGATTTTATGATTACATAATGACAGGAGGACTTCCTTCCCTCCCTTCCCTCCTTCCCTCCCTCCCTCCTTCCTTCCTTCCTTCCTTCCTTCCTTCCTTCCTTCCTTCCTTCCTTCCTCCCTCCCTCCCTCCACCCCTCCCTTCTGCCTTCCTTTCTCTCTCTATCTCTGTCTCTCTCTCTTTCTCTTTCTCTCTTTCTTTCCTTGTTGGAGTCAGGCTCTGTCACCCAGGCTGGAATGCAGTGGCACAATCTCGGCTCACTGCAACTCCGTCTCTGGGGCTCAACTGATTCTCCCACATCTCAAAACCTCCCAGGTATCTGGGATTACAAGCCTGCGCCACCATGCCTGGCTAACTTTTGTATAATTTTTTAGTAGAGACAAAGTTTCGCCATGTTGGCCAGGCTGGTCTTAAGTTCCTGACAATATATTTCATCCAGTTTATGGGCCCAAGATGAAGATAAAAAAAAATCATAACTATGAATGCACTGAGCTCCCAAGAGAAGCAAAAAATGTATTAATTCTCCTCATTTGTAAATGTTCATTGGTTTTTGACTCTATTCAGCCACTCCTACAAGAAGGAAGGTAGTCTTTCATATCTTTTTTTCTTCCTAGTATATGTATTAATTGGCTCAAGTGGTTTCTGATTTTTTCTTTTTTTTTCTTTAAGTAGGCAGAGGTTGAGAACAGTTAGCTAATTTAGAGATTTTTTGGAGTCAACTTCTAAAAGAGAAGTTTAAATATGGGGATTGGAATTGCTTCTCTTACTACTCAAATTTTAAAAGTCCTTTAAGAGTTATTCACCTCTTCTTTATTAGTAAATATCACTCATATTTCTGAACTTGAATTTTCCTTATATTTTTATCAAACTAATTCTATCCAGATCATCAGTTCTTACTTTCTCTTTTAAATTATTATATCATTAACATTTTCTCATTATACACTTGCCAAAAAACATCAAGGAGAATACAACATTGATGACTCTATTAAAGAAACAGAAGAGTAGGAGAAGAAAAATAATTTGATAATTTGTCAAATATCAAAAGGGAGACTGTTGAGAATTGCCCCGATGCAGAGCTTTTTTTTTTTTTTTTTGAAGTATTATCTAAAAATTTCTATCAAGTGCTGTAAGAACCATGTTTTCATTCCTTAAACTTGGCATTTTAGTATCTCCATTGACTTGCAGTTTTTTTTCCCTTAACTTCTGGGAAATATGCTTTCCATTCCATTATATTTCTGACTATATTTGAAAAGATACAAAGGCATGAGCTTGTTATAACCACAGCATCAGAGCTCGGAGGAGAGCAAGCTGTTTGTATTTTTTTCTTGTCTTTAAAGATGCCATCATTATCACTTGTTCTCCCAGAAAAGTGAAGTTTGATGACAATCTGTTTATCTCCTCACTGTACCTTAATGACTTCAAAATTGTTGAAACCTCATTACTGGATGTCATCTCTGTGTATGTGTGTGTGTATGTGTGTGTGTGTGTGTGTGCGCGCGCGCGCATGCCTGCGAATGTGAGTTGTAATAAAGCAAGAAATACTGAGTATGAAATGACATTGTGCCGATTTTTATGGTCTTTTATGAAGGATGGCTGAATTCTATAATTAGCCCCAGTCTGCTTCTGCAGGTCAATTTTCTAAAATTAGACAATGTAAGAGAAATTTTTTATACCTCACTTCTTCCCTCCACTATGAAAGGTCCTCAGCTAGAATTTATTTGTGACTATGATTCCTTCTAAATCCCTTTCTTTAGATAATTCTGACTCCCAATGACTTGTAACTTCACTATTCCAAGTTATAGATAATTTTCAACCTTCACAGCTGCCTAAAAGGCAGGCAGACTTTGCTGTTCCTCATCTCTGATGAATGTATTCAATCTGAGAATATTAGTGAATAATAATAATTAACATTAGTATAGTACTCATTCTGTGCTAAGCACTGTTTATGCATAAATTCTTACTCCTCACAATCACTTTATGAGATAGGAATAATTATTATATTCTCTTTATAGATGAGGAATTGGGGGCATAGAGAAGTTAAAAGGCTTCTTCAAAGTCACCTACTAATAGGTAGTGGAGCTGAGATTCAAACCCAGGGTGACTGACTCCAGAATCCATGTTCTTAACCACTACTGTCTGCCAGTCAAGCTCAGGATGTAAAAGGCTACATTCTCCCTGGCATCCATGGGCGACAGCTCTTTAGAATATACGCTTCATAGACTGAAAGTTCTTCCTTTATATGTAGCTGATCAGGAAAGTAAACATAAATAAATACACAAAAGCGTAACTGTCCATCTGCACTTTAATATTATTTATTTATTAAAAACCTGAATTATAGAGAATAAATTCTCATATTTAAATCTTTAGAAAATACTAAAAAATCTGATCACAGGACCATATATTACCTTGAATATATTTTATTTTAAAGAGGTAAAAATTTTAGGTTGAAACCAACTATTTCTCTTTATTAATGATAATATAAACCATTAATCTAAATTGCATATCTATAACTTAAACCATTAATCTAAATTGCATATCTATAACTAAGATAAAATATGCTATGACTAAGATGAATATAGACACTCAGCAATAGAAAAATGAGACCTTTTAATTCTGCTAAATGTAAGTAATTGATAAAAGACTACTTGGCACAAAAATACATGAATAATTGTCAATTTAGAATGTCTATAATTTGAAGCATAATACTCCAGCAATTGTTAAAGAAAAAAACAGTAGAAACTATACTTTTATCTCTTAGAAAACACTGTATACAAGAAAGATGTGATGAAAATTAAGGTGTACAATAAGGGGGTTCAAGTTATATTGAAGTGGAAGTGTGGATGAATACAAGACTATAGCAGAAACAAAATGCACCACCCTACCCTCAAGAGCTTTAGCTATTTGTAAGGCAAAGGCATCCTACCCTCTCACCTCCCAAACACATACACATATCACATGCTATTTGGAATTAGGTGGACTACAGACTGGAATGAAGATGCACTTCCTCACGACCTTTCTGTGGCCATGGTTCCTGTCCTTGATCTTCTAAAGCAGTGTATCGAGTGATTGGAGTGTGAACGAAAATGAGAGGTGAAGGGATCCACTTCCTACTCTGAGTTCTTCTAGTCTAGAATTTCTGCTCTTTTCAAACTCAAAAGTCAGTCTCAAGCAAGGTATTGTCAGCAAAAAGCCAGTGTAGGGTACAGTAAACCGAAGGTCTATTCAGTGCTAAACTGTTGAGTAGAAATATAAAGTTCATAGTCATGAAAAATGTCCAGGGAGGGTTAATGAATAACCAAGCTAAATTAGTTTTAATCATTGCTTACAGGATGGACAGTATGAACACAGATCACTACATATTCTTTCAGAACAAAAACTCCTCTAATCCAAACTGCAATTGGATTTAGGAGGCAAAGGTTTGCTTTCGTTTCTGCCAGAGCTGCCAGCCTCAGGGAAAAGGAGCCGTGTACTGAAGCTGGCACAGGAGTGGGGTACTTCCACATTACCAGATCCTCTTATGCTGTACCGTGACAAACTTTTATTGCTGCCCTTGGCTTTGACCCTTTGGATCCTTTGGATACTATTGGTATTGCAGTAGCTTGACTCCTCTAAAAGAACAGAAATGTTCAGGATAGTAAAAGAAAAAAAATCATTATTTCAATTAAACCAGTGTCAAGAGGGTTCTGAAGCTGTCCAGTGCAGTAAACCTGACTGATAGTTTGGCTCCTCTGCAGTGTTATCATAACTAAGACGGTAGGGTCACTGATCACATAGAGTGCAAGCTTGATGTTGCAGGCATTTTCCCATTTCACAGATAATGTTCTCTTTATAGTCACATGCAGTTACAATTCACTTTTACATGATAAATTGCAAAGTTTTACTTATATATGACTATGTCCTATTCGAAGAGTTTTTGAAAGAAAACGAAATGGGATTAAATAAACAGAAATATTGTAATGTTCTGTGGAGGTCAAAATCTCCTATATAATTAATTCAGAACTTGAATATACTACTTGGAGACGACTTCAATTTATAATGTAGGTTTTGTTGTTGTTTTTGTTGTTGTTGTTGTTTTTAAAGCTGTCCTGTATCAACTTCTTAAGAAAAACCATTAATTCAATGAATGAAAACAGAAAGTCCTTTGAGGAGACTAAAGGCTGGCTTCATCCCAAGAAAGCTGCAAAAGAAGTTCAGAATGGTTTGGCCCAATCGGCCTCCGGAAAAAGTGGCAGATGCAAAACTCACTTCTGAGTTCCACATTTGCCTGTCTCAAATATCGTCTGAATATCTGCTTTTTCCCTCACTCCCAGTCTAATGAATACTCAATAGTTCAAAAGCCTGTTGTTAAAGGAAATGAAGCATTGTCCTTCCATGGAAGTAAAAAATGTGCTCAAATTATTTGATTATCAAATATTGACTGTGCCTCTTCCATACCCTATGTCCAAGTGTTGTGAGAGCACAGATGGTTTAGAGGTCAGGAAATTAAACCGTTCTCTTCTCTTCTCTCTAGAATTGGAGAGTTTATTTTTTAAAAAATCATTACATTCATTGACAGTATCTTTGGTGCTCGTATCTTTGGACAACAATAGTCAAAGCTTGCAGTCCAAAGCTGTCCAAAGATACTGTCAAAGATACAAGATGCTGACAGTATCTTTTTTTTTTTTTTTTTGAGATGAAGTTTCACTCTTCTTGTCCATGCTGGGGTGCAATGGTGTGATCTCAGCTCACTGCAACCTCCACCTCCCGGGTTCAAGCAATTCTCCTGCCTCAGCCTCACAAGTAGCTGGGATTACAGGTGCACACCAGCATGCCCAGATAACTTTAGCATTTTTAGTAGAGACAGGGTTTCATCATGTTGGCCAGACGGGTCTCGAACTTCAAACCTTGGGTGATCTGCCTGCCTCAGCCTCCCAAAGTGCTCGAATTACAGGCGTGAGCCACTGCGCCCAGCCAAGGTGTTGACAGTATCTTTGGACATACTTGTGTGTCTGACTGCCCACCAGACATCTCCCCTCAGAAGTCTTAGTAGACATTTCAAACTTACTATGTGTAAACTACACTCCTGGTCTTCTCCCTAATACCTTACTATACCTAACTGTACCCACAGCTGTTCTGTTTCAGGTAATGACAATGGCATCCTTCCAGATGTTAAGTCCCAAGCTTGTGGACTCATCCTTGACTCTTCTTTTTCTGACATTATAGAACCAATCTGTCAGAAAATACTGTAAGATTTGCCTTCAAGGTATACTCAGAGTCTGACCATTTTTAACCATCTGCAGTGCTCTCTCTCAGGTCCAAGTTGCCATTTCTTTCACCTAGATCACTACAATAGCCTCCTAACTCATCTCCCCACTTGCAACAATTCAGCTTTACTCATAGTCTACTTGTAGCACAGCAGCCAGCCTGATTATCTAAGAATGTAAGTCTGATCCTGTCACTCTTTTGTTCAAAATCTTCCATGACTCTCCAATCTACTCCCAGTAAAGGCCAGTGTCATTACAGAGGCTTCCAAATGTGACATAATGTGTCTCCCCATTACCTCTTTGACTCAATCTCCTCCCCTTGTTCTCTTACTCACTGTTCTCTAGCTATCATGAGCTTCCTTATTATTACTTGAAAATACAAGCCCATGGCGGCTTTTAGGCATGAAATATTCTCTCAGTATCTCTTTCAACTCTTGTTCAAATGTCACTTCAGTGAGGTTTACTTTGATCACTCTATTTTAAATTGCACCTTTCTTGGCACTCACACTACTTCTAACCCCACTCTATTATTTTTTCCATAGTAATTTAATCTGATACATGAAAAAGTCCTTTTTATTGTGTTTCTGAAGCTAATGTGGTTAACCTGGGTAATTTTGGCACTAATAATCTGGATAGAAATTGATGGGTCTAGTCCCTCTTCGAGAAACTGAATATAACTTGTAATTTTTACCTGGTATTCTACTTAGAAAAATTCTCCCAAATTTTTCCTGCTCTCAAATTTACCTCCATCGCTATCCAGCCTGCAGGCCTTTAAACCCATCTCCAAGGGTAAAGACTTTAACCTCTGAGCCATAGCTGATCTTTCATTCTGGTCCGAATGTTGTGTCCTTCTGTTTCTTTTCTTCATCAATTACCTTTTTTCCCATTCTACCATTCCTTTCCCCTCAGAAAAAAAGAAATGCAAATCTTAAAAGGACCTCCAGTTACCCCACCACCACTCCCACCTCTTCTCTCTCCCTCCTCTTTCTCCTTCCCATTTGCTGCCTGGCTTGTTGAAGGGTTAGTCTACGCTTTCTCTCATGTGTCTTTTATTCCACAATCCAGAGTGATTAGGCCTCCACTTTCTCTTCTATCTTAAAATGGTTCTCACTAGGAGGATGTCCAATGACATTCAGGATACTAAATCCACAGAAAGTGTTCGGACTTGACTTGACTTGGCTTGGCCAATTTCCAACACCACTAAAAAGCCTCTGGAGTCTTGAAGTTCTCACATCCCTCAGCCTTAGTAGCAATAGTCTCTTCTGTTTTTTTCTCCCATCTACTTATGAATTTTAGTCTTATTTTTGTTTTTCTTTTTTTCTTTCTTTTAGATTCAGGGGATATGTGTGCTTGTTTGTTACATGCCTATATTGCCTACTAGTAGGGATTGGGCTTTTAGTGCACCTATTACTCAAAGAGTAAACATTATACCTGATACATGATTTTTCAACCTTTGCTCCTCTCTTATCCTTCCTGCTTTTGGATACCACAGTGTCTGAGGTTTTACGTTAACAGAACTTTAAGTAATTGTGATCCCTAAGTTGTCTCCTAAGCCCTCTTCGCTTCTTCCTTTACCTATTTCTCTATTCGTTCCACAACTTTCACTGTATATGGACTTAGCCTCCTGGAAGTCATTGGAGATCATTTTAGTGAGATCAGTAATTAACACAGAGGAGGTGAGGAAGCCGGATTGCTCTAAGTTATGAAATGAAAAGCATGTGAAAAGCAAGTGTAAAATAATCCTTTAAAATCCTGGCTGCAAATGGGAAGGAGATTCCCCAAATCCACATGTGCTGCTGAGATCTCCCTTCAGTGCTCCAGGCTCTAATGTGCAGCTGCCCCCTGGGCATCTTCACTTGGAAAAACTCTGTGTGTCTCAAACTCATCATGTACAGCACAGAGTCCGCTTCCCCCTCAGCTCTGGCCCTCCTCTCTTGCTCTCCGTCACAGGGAATGGCACCATTGACTATTTCATTGGATTATCCTGAATCTCAGAGGTCATCATTGACAGTGTCTACACCTATACTTCCACCTACCAAGCCCCAAGTTTCTACAACTAACACTATAAACTCAATTATTTCCTTTCCAACCTCATTGCCATGGCCTCAGTCTGGCAGAGTGTATGGTAAGAGGTTGCCAATTCATTTTTCACAATGCTTCTGAGTGATCTTTCGAAAAATGCAATTCTATTATGCCATTATTCTTTAAATAATATCTTTCTCACTTTTTCACGACAAAATTCATATTATTTTACCTGGCATATGTGGCATTTTCAAAATTTGCCTCCTGACTGTCACACACATTATATTTCTGTTGCACTGTATGTTCTAGTCTCATTGAGCTGCTTATAGTATTCATAAATGCCATTGTCTCTAGCAACTCCTCTAACATCTAACAGCCCTTGCCCCTGTTGTTGCATGAAGGAGAACCACTGCATTCACCTAGAGAACTCTTCTGATTTGCTCAGAACTCAGCTTAAGTGTCACCTCCTCAGTTTTTGCTGGGTGTTTTAACTCTATGAAATAAACTCTTTTTTAAAAAAATTTGGATTCAGATTTCATTAATTTCAAAATTCATTCATGCTCAATATAGAAAAAGTAGAAAGAGAAAAAGAGAAATTACTCATAATTCTGCCATTTACTTAATCTCTGTTAATACACTATAATCTACATATAAAAACACAATTTTGTGAAAAAGTTAAATCCCATTGTATTATAAATGCTGCTTAAATCTACTGTTGTCCCTTAGCAAAATATCATGTTACAATGACAATAATGGAACTCTCAATCATTTTTTGTAATGCTTACATGTATTTCCTTATATTGATACAACAAAATTCACTCAATCTCCTATTTTCAGATAGCTTCAAATTTTTCTATAAAAGACATATCCTAGGAAAACATACCTGTTGCTTCAATTACCATTTTTTTTTGAGGGCATATTATTCCAGATGGAATTGCTGGGTCATGGACACTTCAAAACATTTCATATATTATGCAAAATGTTTCTTAATTCTTCTATAAACAGTATGAATCTCTGTGTTAAACATAGCCTAAACTAAATAAGACATATCCACAACACTTTTTGGTCTACTTCAAAGGTACAGATTCTCTAAAATGTATTATGGTGAAGAAACTGTCTTAGGCAATACACTTATTTTTGTTAGCTCTCGTTGGGATTAGGAGTAAGGACTTTTGGACTGGTTAAGACACTCATGGAATTAGGATATGCAGGGAAATCTCATAGGAGGTTCTGAGAAGCTTTATAAACACAAACTTGCAATTACCAGTAGCTGTTAATTAATGGTGAGGTCAGCTCTTCCTAGATTTCCTCTTACTCTCTTTACAATTTTCTGCTTTTCCTGATATGGCAAAGGAAGATGAACTGTGCATGTGGTTTTTTTGGGTATTATTTTAGTTATAGGGATCATACAGTGTATGCTTGGAAAGAAAGCTCTCATGAGGGCAGCAGATAGAAAACAAGTAAGAATCACTGGGCTAGTGCGAAAGTACCTGTCACTCCTCTGGAGCCTTAATAGTATTTTAAGTGGCCTCTGGTGCACTTAAAACAGTCAGATCATAAGAAGTGAAATAATGAATCAGAGCGTGGTTAACAAGAGAAGGCAGACTTCAGGTAGTAAAAAGAAAAGGCGAAAAAACGAAAATAAGAGAATAGAGTAAATTAAAATGTGCACATTACATAATGAAATCTTGAAATAGATGACATGCAGAGGCAGTTAAAATAAAAGATATTGTCAACCTAAAAGAGACAGACAAATTCCTTAATATCTCTCTCCAGGAAGCCAAATTCTCTGGGGAAATGGAAATGGGATTTGAAGATGTTTTTCAGCACATTGTACCTAGATACACAGTAAGAATTTTGCTAAGAGATTAGTGAAGTTTTATCACCTCCCTTTTCAGAAAGGCTGAAATGAGTGTAAGGGTGTGAATGGAGACTAACAGACAGGAAACGGAAAATTCCCAAGGGGAAGACTGTTTGACATGAGGGAAACCGAGTCCAGTAGGAAAAGGGCTGGAGTTGCATCTAGGAATGGGTGATACCAAAAACATATTGCAAGATTTAGTCAGGCAGTTTTAAATTTAAAACGTGATGTTTTCATATTTTTAAAGTAACGTTCAGTTGGTTAATGTTTTCCTTTTCTCCTGTTAAAGCCAATATGTACTCTATTTTCTCTAACCCCTATTGAAGCTGACTGCTCTCATTTGAGGGAGCTATTGAAGTGCTGACAGACTCTGTCTCTAGAGAGGGCCACTACCTGCCTGCAACCAAGTCGAAGATAATAAAGGAAAAGAGATTAACTCTTGAATTTCCAGAAGAAGGTGTGACATATGAAATGATGCACACTATTCCTCCCTCTTCCACATTCCTCTACCTAAAACAAGAATGTCAGTCTAGAGCGTGCTACAGGGACCTAAAAATGATCTTCTCAAGTTATAAATCTTCATGTTAGGTTTAGGATTAAGGGCTTGCTTTTTAAAAGCAAATAGGTCTTGAAGTTGCCAGGTAAACCCATCAATCACTTGTAATGAATCCAGCAAACTCAAATGTAGTGAATGCATTTTAATTCCTTTACTGACTGATGTGCCTCTACTAGAACAGTAAGTAAGAGGAATCAGTAAAATGAAGGAGCGTATCTTTGAGGTGCATTGCTTGAAACAGGGAAAACAATCTTCCTCGTGAGGAGACATGGAGAATTATGAGTTCTTTTATAATCTTTCAAAGTTAATCTAGTTGATATTTTCACCCTACAGATGAATAAAAGAAATCCCAGTAAACAGGCATGCAAAAACTATCATTCCTCCCTGTCTGAATTCTTCATTAATAAGAGGAACTACAGAAACAGAGGATGGGGGGTGCAGGAACAAAAACACATACAGTATGTGTGAGTTCTGTTCTGTGGAATTATTTTAGTACTAAACATTCAAAACATTGCTTCCCTTGTTTTGTCTTTGGGGAATGCTGCAGAATGGTTTAATCATCTGGCTTTGGTTCTGACTGCCTAGGGCATCTGTAGCCTTTCTTATCATTAAGTCTCACCGAGTGTCACCTTTCCCAGACAACTATAGGATCAGGATAAGAAAAATTGTTTCTTTATGCTGTAGATCTAACAAAACCACAGGCTGCTCATAGCCCACCAAATGAATGGCTAGCATTTAAAATCGACCTGAATTAAATGAAGCAGTTGATTATAAATGCTAGACACTCAATTTAGAAACTGTGGCTTAAAGAAAGAAACAACATGTGACTATAGATTGTTCATTCTGCATGAGAGGAAAAATGTGATGTTATGACCAGAATAAAGTATTTTCTGAGGGGTGAATGAATTCCAATGATTGTGGTGACCCAAAACAGCTTTGTAAATGTGACACTATAAAGTGGGTATTTAAATGGTGTTTCCATCAATATTTCTGTCCCTGGAAAGAAACACAACCCCGGAACAGGCAAAGTATAAATTTCTCTTTCATATATTTTACTATAGTATACAAATTACTAAAATACTGCTGGTAAGATGGAGAAAATCAAACAAATGTTTTTTTTTTTTCCCCCAAGGTACAAAAATTTTGAATGTATGAATTAAACAATTCCTATGAATAATTAGACAATTCCTATATCTAGGAAATGCTTGAGAGTATGTTTTTGGTGACTGATGTCTGTTTATAGCTACATCAATAGTGTTGTACATACAGGTTATGATATTGCATTTTTAGCTTAGGAAACTCTGTAAGATTAGGATGGTGTGATTCGTTATTTTTCTGATAATGAAGGTTAGGTGCCTGAGCTCTCAAATAGCAGAAGGATCTTTCACAGAATGGCCAGTGAGTGCTGCTGAGATGACAGATTAGATTGATGTTTTGCTGTAGAGGTAAGAACTTAGCTGAGATGGCTGTTCAGCACTCTCAGAGGAAAAATTCATTATATTTCCACACTGATAGAAGTGGAGAGCTTGTACATGGTTTCCTTTGCAATAAGGTTGGATATAGAAGCTTAATAAAAATTTAAATGGTTCCATCCTGGTTTGTTACATTCAATACTTTCGCACGTTGTAGTAATATACCATCTGCAAATTATATAAATTTACATAGTTTATTAAGACATCTCCTTGAATCAAAATGATTAGTGTTTTAAATGTTTTGGACTCTTTCCTATCTCTAGAATGAGGATGTAAACATTCTGTTTATTTTACTTTTAATGGTCTTTCAATAATTAACATGACTTTAGCTTTAATTTAATTATTAAATTATAAATTTAATATAATTTAACATAATTTTAATATAAAGCCATTGTCACATGATATGATGTAAAATATCAAAAGTCAGGTAAATATGTTGGGAATCTGCTGCGTGCTGTGCATAGCATCATGTGCTGAAATGTAGTGGTGCCAGAAGAGAAATCTGTTCTCCCAGAGACTGTACTTTAGTGGGAGGCACCAGACGAAAATAAAAGTAAAAAATGAATGGGCCGATAAATAAATGGGCAAGTGCAGTGTGGATCAGCTAAAACGGAAGCAGAAAACCACAGCCTTATTGGCCTCAGCATGGATGCAGGACCACCAGAGTGTTGAAAGGAGAGAACAACAGTGAAAGATATCAAGATCTGCCTATAAAATTTTCTCAAATCCTTGTCTGACTCCTGACTGCATATGTGCTTATGAGGTCCCGAAGTGTCCAGGAAGAAAAAAAATAACTGAAGGCTATAAAGAGCTGAGCAGATATTTTAACTGAAGAGATAAGAAAGTCTGGAGTTTAAGACCTGCCAAGCTAATTTAAAGCTTGGTAAATACTCAGACTTCCCCATCTTAAGAGTAAAGGTAGTGGCCTAGGACTAAGAGATTTTCTCAGGATTAGGAGGCAAAACAAAATAGTCCCACTTTCATAAAGAAGAAAACCAAACCTCTACAAATTTATAGTTATCTGCCAGTCATTTAAAACTTTTTGGTGAAAAATAACTCAACTTTCAGGGAAAATTAATAAAATCCCAAGATTTCACAAAATATTATTTATAGTATCTAGTAGAAATCAGAAATCGCTAGGCATAGGACGAAATAGAAAAGCTAAGAAAGACAAAAATAGGGCCGGGTGCGGTGGCTCATGCCTGTAATCCCAGCACTTTGAGAGGCTGAAGTGGGCAGATCACGACGTCAGGAGTTTGAAACCAGCCTGGCCAACGTGGTGAAACCCTATCTCCACTAAAAATACAAAAAATTAGCAGGGCGTGGTGGCGGATGCCTGTAATCCCAGGTACTTGGGAGGCGGAGGCAGGAGAATTGCTTGAACCAGGGAGGCGGGGGTTGCAGTGAGCGAAGATGGCGCCGCTGCACTCCAGCCTGGGAAAGAAGAGCAAAACTACGTTTAAAAAAAAAAAAAAAAAAAAGGCCGCTCAAAGGAGGAAAATACTCAAAGATCTCTCAATCACTCAGTCATCTCAAAAGTCTCCTCAGTCATCTGTGATTTCAATTGCTTTGCCTAAAATTTTTAAACTCTTCATTCTGTTATAATTCTTTGGATTCAGAAGACTCCATAGAGAGAGTGAGTTTAGGGAAAGCATATACTCAAGAGCCTAGCTTTTCTTCGTGCTAATATTCTATCATGCCAGAAACTGTGTCAGCAGGTATGTAAGCAAACAGTGACTATCTGTGCTTTTGCAGACTCTCCAATCTGGGCCATGTGTTTTCTGAGTATGAAATCCCTTGCAGGGGTTGGGGAAATGGAGCACTAAGGGTCAGCAAGAATCTTTCATCTGAAACGTAAAGGAATGATGAGGTTTTACACAAAATACAACAATGATTTTGTGAGTAGGCAACAGAGAGGGTGTGTGGGAGGGACAAGTGGCTGGGAATTTTTAAGTTTCAGAGGAAGGTGGTGTTTGTGAGCTGGTCTGAGTGCCACACCCTGAGGACTTCTTATCCGTGTACCCACTCTTACAAGGCAACCATAGGTCCTCTTCCTCTCATTTTGGATTCAGGACCCAGAAAGTAGAATTCATCTCGACAGTCTCAAAAGTCCTAAGAGGCACTTTAAACAAGTGTCTTAGAGAACACTTTATAGTCTCCTATAAGTCTAGAGCTTGAGTTTGCAGCCGTCTCCTCATGGAAAGGTAGTACCTTGGTGCCAATATGAAATCAACTGAAAGCTCAGTTATTACACTTAGTGTGTTTTATAAAATAAAGACCCATTGTCTTAGTTGTGTCTTGTGAAACATTCTGATGGGGAAAGAAAAAGCCAAGGTGAAATGTAGAATGCAAAACATGAAAAATAGCAAATATCTAGATAGTTTATAAAAATTTAATTTTGTTTTAGACGTGTAGCAGAATAGAGACAGTTTTATATAAATACAGAAAAGAGTCAGGTATTGTTCCCCAGAGTCCCTGAACAGGACCAATTTCAGAACCTCTCAGCTCCTATGAGGTCTGATCTGTAATTCAATTGGCACAGTGATAATGGAATCTCACAGTTAGCACCTGCTTTGTGTAGTGCTATAGTTTAATTTAATGAGATTAAAGAGGACTCTTCAGTTTTTAGAGATTCAGGGTGGTGTTACACAATAGGAGGAACTTCTGCAGAGAAATTCAGTATCTACCAAGGAGGCTGGGGAAGATGAGGCATTAATGCTTGTGCATGTTCTTATTCTCCATTGGGCCTTCCACACTATTTCAAAAACAACTTAAGAGGAGTGTGACCTTATCTCAGCCTGAGCCTCTTTGGCAGGAATAAAGGCTGGAGAAGATAATTTAATTGGCAGGACATAAGAGGATCCAGTGTGACTCTATGAAATGGTATCAAAGTCACACAGGCGTCTTTCAGGACAGAAGTGCTGTGTGGCAGCTTGATAAAACCAGGGACTGAACAGAGCCAAGAAAGAGCAAAACACACATTTCCTCCTTGATTGTTGAGGTCTCTCTGTAAATGCAGTGAAATCACTAAAGGAGGCTTTAAATATTGTTGGAAAAACTGGTCAGGGTCTCATTTGATAAAGCCATTGGAATTTCAGCCGGCTATTCATTGAGACTCTATTCTTACAGAACGGAGAGAAGCAGCTGCTTCCACTGCAACATGCTTTGATTGCATTATTCTAAGCACAGGTCATTTCAAAAGAATGTTACATGTTTCAGTGAGATCCAAATATCCAAATATTTAAGAAAATAATGATTATAGTTAGTACTTAATACAGTAGCTTCCATCTGATGGGCTTAGATATTATTTCATTATCTTTTAAAATATTATCCGGAGATTGCTTAAGTGGAAACAATATATTTATGTTTTAAATCTAGTGGAACTAATATAAGAACACGCCAAAAAGTTGAGAGCATTTAGGCATCCTTTTGATAAGTTCATTTGATATCTGGATTTCACCTTAAAGTAACACAAATCAAGAGAATGAATAAGTTTTTTTTTTTTTTTTCCATTAACATTTAATTGATAAAATTTTTCTCGGGATGCTTTACTCCTCTCAACCTGATTTCCTCCTGCCTGTTCTGACTCCAGGGTAAACGAAATAAAAGAATCCATTTATAGTCAACTTCAAGTGATAAGAAGCCATCTAGGAAGGCTCAGAGGTATCGACTCAAAGAAATATGATAAATAGAGAAATAGATGGTTTAGTATTCAAAGCAAAAGCCTGAACACAGGTTTCTTAAAGCAAGGAGTGATAACACAAGGCAGTTCTCCCTCCACCCCCAGACTGGAGTAATACTATAGACTCCTTCTAAGTTGTGGATTCTTAACCATTTTTATCCCATAGACCCTTCTGCCTGTTTCTTGTAGCTTATGGGCTGCTTCTCAGGATAGTTTTTCAATGCATAAAACTAAATTCAACCAGTAAGATGAAACCAATTCTCCAAATTACAGTAATCAAAATATCTAAAAAATCATAACATTAACAAATATTATATTATTGGTGAATTTTTATTACCAATAAATAATGAGATCTGTCATCAGGTTTGATAACCCCCATAATTTTAAATTAGTGATAAGCATTAAAAAAATTTCAAGGTTTTCACAGTAATCGTAATGACCTATAAAAACGTCTGCTTGTGTTGCCAATTTACTTTAAAGAGAAATGTTATATTTCAGTTAGAAGTTACTGAAAATAAAATATGTAATTATTTTCTCACCTCTGCTCATGAACCCCATGTTAAGAACCTACAAGCTAAAAAAATTAGTTTCTTCCACTCCTCAGAATAAGTTCATAGTTATCTAAAGAGCCAAAGACTATAGTTGGAGAAATACTGATACAAGTAATGCAAGAGTATCAGACTTTGTGAAGCGTGATCATGACACCAAAGCAAACCATTGGTTTAGGCCCTCAGGAATATGTATATGAGAATTTCAGCTATGTTTGGGGTCCAGTTATGAAATAGGAAATGTTGAAACATTCGAGGAAAGGAAATGCTTTATAATACAGACTACTGTTAATATAGAGTTTGTTTTATTTTTTAATTATATACACTTTAACTGACAAATAAAAACAGTATCTGTGAATGTTGTTTAAAACAATATTTTAAAATATGTCTGTGGAATGGCTAAATCAATCTAGTTAACATATTCATTACCTTATATACTTATTTTTCATGTCGAGAACATTTAAAATCTGCTCTTTCAGCAGTAGTCAAGTATACAACCCTTTATCAACTATAGTGATAAGCGTTGGATTTGTGTCCCCACCCATATCTCATGTTGAATTATAATCCCAATGGTGAAGGTGGGGCCTGGTGGGAGATGATTGGATTATGGGGGCAGATTGCCCCCTTCGTACTGTTCTCTTGTGAGATGTGGTTGTTTAAAAGTGTGGCACCTCCCTGCATCTCTTGCTCCTGTTCCAGCTGTGTAAGAAGTGCCTCATTCCCTCTTTGCCTCTGTCATGGCTGGCAATTTCCTGAGGCCTCCCCAGAAGTAGAAGCTGCTATGCTTCCTGTACAGCCTGCAGAACTGGGAGCCAATTAAACCTCTTTTCTTTATATATGACCCAGTCTCACATATTTCTTTATAGCAGTGCGAGAACTAATATTATACATATAGTCACCATGTTGTACAATAGAGCTCTTGAATTTATTCCTCCTGTCTAACTAAAAGTTTGAATGTTTTGACTAAACATCTCCCCAGTCACTCTGCTTTCCCCCAACTCCATTTTACTCTCTGCTTCTATAAGTTCAACTTTTTTAGATTCTACATATAAGTGAGACGTGGTGTTTGACTTTCTGTGCCTGGCCTATTACACTTAGCATAATGTTCTTGCTTACCCATTTTCAACACTGAACAGGACCTGTAAACAAAAGAACTATCAAGAGCACTTTGACTTTAATTCTTCCCTGTCACTGACAGAATAAAATCTAAATTCCTCAGCTTTACAGTGAAGTTCTACTTATCTTTTCTAGTCTGAAATCCCTCTAGACTTCTTCTTACCCAGGGGCACCCCTGCTCCTGCTTCTGCAAACCAACACTCTCCGATAGTCAACATTCCAGCCAGATCAATTCTCTATTCTTTAATGAGTCCTTTGTGTTCCTGCCACTGGGATGTGTGCAATTTATTCCCTTCACCTTTTCTCCAATTTCACTGCAGAAATCCTATCCTTTGAAGTCAAATTGTATCCTCTTGTGGTCTAGCTCATATCTTATTTCTTTCAAAAACAAAATAACAATCAAATATCTAACCAACTAAAGCAAAAAGCATCGTATTTATCATAACCTAACCTTTAGAGTTTATCACATTTTTCATAACTTACTTTGAATTCTATACTTTTATGACTACACTTTTCTCTCTTGTGAAATATTTATAAAGTGAATTGTGCCCCTCCCAACTTTTAAATTCAAATGTGGAAGTCCTCAGCCCAGTACCTCAGAATATGACTACATTCAGAGATGTGTTCTCTAAAGGAGTAATTAAGTTAAAATAAGGCCCTTAGGGAGGGTCCTAACCCCATCTGACCAATGTCCTTATGAGAAGAGAAAATTTGGATGAACAAAAAGACATCAGGGATGGGTTTACACAGAGAAAACATGACATGAGGACACAGAAAGAAGGTGGCCACCTGCAAGCCACAGAGAGAACCCTCAGGAGAAACCAGACCTGCCAACACTTTGATCTTGGACTTCCAGTCTCCAGAACTTTGAGAAAATAAATATCTGTTGTTTAAGCCACCTAGTTTGTGGTATTTTGTTATAGCAACCCTTGGTAAATTAATAGGAGCTATGAACTCTTATACACCAAAAATCTAATAATTACTTCTAAATATAACAACGGAAAGGTGTGAGAGAACCAGGAAGTGAGATAAACAAGGGAGAAAGAGAGGGGTAAGGAGATAACGGACACTGAAATGGAGATTATGGGGTATACATCTGCACATTTTGGAGACATATTTCCCCTTCTTATTTCTGTTTCTCCAGAATTCATAATGTGATAACAAAAGGATTTATAATGAAAAATGCAACAGAATGGGTTACTAATATAAGATTTTAACTGCATTTTTCCCACTCAGATTGTTAATAGACCTTATGTGGTTATCATAACAATGAGAAATGTTGAATGAAAAAGAAAAGAGAAGGTTATGTTAGAGGATGTCAAAGAAAACAACGTAAGGAAGGGAAAAAATGTTTGAAAGCATATTCTCCGAAGGTAATGTAAAGGAGAATTAGGAGCTGTTTGGCATTACAGTATTCTATTTGTCAAGATACAAGCTATGTGGTATAGAAATATGTGATATTATGCAATCTAGAGAAAAGTGTCCATGAGAGCCAATGGGTGAAAGCCCACTGATAAGGAGCAGAAAGAGGTGATTAGAGAACAAATGAGTGGCATCTTCATCTTTCTCATTCTGGCAGACAGCCTTAGAGATAATAGAAGTTAAAAAGAAACATGGTATGAAGTAATAGCATCATCTGAGTATAAATGGGATTATCAAGGTCAGGGATGGCCAAGTAATTTGAAGACCATCTAACTAGCCACCCCTCTCCCCGCACCTTCACATGTGGTAACTATCTGAACTATCTGTTCTGAAGCTGCAATGAGGAAAACAATAAAGCATTAGCATGATAATATAGCACATATTGTAATTAATAACAAGGGGTCTGAAAGTCGGTTACTATAAGGAATTTGTTCTGTTACCAGCTTTTTCACATTGTAGTAAAGGGAAATTTATAAGTGGCTAAATTGGCAATACACTCTTATATTGAATTAACATAACCCTTGTATCTTTACTGATGATTCAGGCATAAGAGAAGGAACTGAGGGCAGGGCACTGCATTGTTGTCAATATTTCATTTATTTATTAGGGCAAAAAAATGTTTACTGGGTGCCTGCTCTGTGCCAGGAACCATTCTGTGTAGTTGGATACAATAATGAAGAAGGCAGACAAAAATCCGTGGCTCATTCTCAAGGTACGTTGATACTCTTTGTTGGATTAGACATATACTCAGACAATTTGAGTAGGAGGATCAAGATTTCAGGGTGAAGTGAGTGCTTTGAATAACTCATTGCTATTGCAGATGTGCACAGATAGCCTCAAACAGCTTTCTAAGATTTTCCCAAGCAGTGGCTGTTAATATGAATTTATCATAATATTTAAGACATCATTCTTTACCTGAATGATGAAAGTGACACTTACTAACTTACTAACTGCAGGAGACACTTATTAACACCAAACTCCTAAACAGCAAAAAAGAAAAAAAAAAAAAGAAAAAAATCTGGTATTGGCCACAGGCCACAGTTCCCACTGACCCAGAGTGGACTGAGGAAAGATTGTTCTGGATGCTCCTGGAGGCTTTTTAAAAATTTATTATTTATTTATTTTTTTTAGCAGAGTAGAGGGAATCTGGCTCAAGAAAAGATGCCCTTTTTTTAAACTTTTATTTTATGTTCAGGGGTAGGTGTGCAGGGTAGACAGAAAAATTATATAGGTAAGCTTGTGTCGGTGGGGCAGGGGGCGGGGGTTGCTGTACAGATTATTTCATCACCCAGGTACTAAGCCTAGTACTCAATAGTTACTTTTTTCGGTTCCTCTCTCTCCTCCCATTTTCCCACTTCAAGTAGACTCCAGTGTCTATTGTTCCCTTCTTTGCATCCATGAATTCTCATCATTTAGCTCCCACTTATAAGTGAGAACATGTGATGTTTGGTTTTCTGTTCCTGCCTTAGTTTGCTAAGGATAATGGCCTCCATGATCTCATTCTGTTTTATGAAGCTGCCCATTTTTAACAGGGTCATTCTCTGAGTGGAAGCTTTCACTGTTTACACAGTCAACTAGGTGTTCCCTGTTCCATTCACATCTCCTGAGATTATGCAAAATGGCAAGAAGAGAGTGTCCCCTTTTATTCCTGTGCCTCTGTCCACGTTTGTCTAAGCGTGCCACTCTGTGGGCTAATGAGGCGCATGGATCATGTGTCCTCTGCCACTTCTCTGCTTGTGAATTTTTTCTCCCATAAGCAGTATTTTACTTTTACTATCATGCTTTCAACACTTCTCATTAGGCTCCACCTCCCAATGCTGTTGCATTGGGAAATATATTTCCAACACATGAATGTTGGGGGAAACATTTAGACCATTGCAGTATATTAGTGATAAGTGTGATGGAGGAAAATAAGGCAGGAAAGGGAGATAGGATGTGTGTGTGTGTGTGTGTGTGTGTGTGTGTGTGTGTGTGTGTCTGCTGCAATTTCAGACAGGGTGACTAGGGGGCAGACTTCCTTGAGAAAGTACGGTGTGGACAAAAACCTAAACAAAGTGAGGAGAGAACACACAGGGTTTCTGAGAGAAGGATGAACATTTCTGGTGTAGATCACTTGAAATATTAAATGTTAAATTAATACTTTATATAATATATTTACAGACTAGATCCTTCAGTTCATATTTACTAACTTAAAATAATTTTCTAAACTCTTGATAAGAACTGGTAGCTTAGAAAAATTTGTCAAAGCATGTTAGAATATGAGATTCAAGAATGTTTTGACCTCACTTATGCAATCCTATTGTAAAGTTAGTAGCATTGTGCTTGGCACATACATATGCTGTCTACTTGATTAGTCTTTGTGGAAAACAAGATTAAATAGGTGATCCACCACCATGTGTCTGGCCCTGTTCTGGTGGCTGCAGGAGATGTTCTGTTACTCTCTAGGGCTAATGCTAGGGGCATGCCCAATAAAATCAACATGATACAAGGTACGATACACATGGAAGAAATGAGTAATGTTAAGGAAGTGAAATAGGATATGTGACTGAAAAATTGGAAAAGTTATTTTTACAGTAGGTAATATTTAAAATCCTTCTGAAGGATAGGTTCCTCATAAAGGAAATTGAAAAAAATGCCCTTGAGAGGAGAAGATACCAGACAATGTGAGGAAATATAAGATGTTCAATTTTGCTAGAAGATGGGGTTTATGTCAGAGAATAGAAAGCGATGTAGCTGGGGAGAGAGGTTGGAGCTATATTGTACAAGGCTTTGAATTCTGGGCTGAGGTATTTGTAGTTCATTGAATGGACAGTGAGGAACCATTGAATGTTTTATAAAAGAGAGAAAAATAACCCAATAGAAGCTGTAACTTAAGCAGAATTCCCTGGCAGAATGGATAGTGTAGGAGACAGAGAGATTAATCAATGAGGCTCTGCAACTGGGGTCAGGTGGGAACGGCAGCCTAATCAAGCAGTGGCTTCTGGAGTGTCTTTGTTGATATCTTAGTCTGTTCAGGCTGCTATAGCAAAAATACAATGGACTGGCTGCATTTAGCAACAGACACTTATTTCTCACAGTTATGCAGGCTGGGAAGTCCAAGATTAAGGTACTGGTAGATTCCACATCTGGTGGGGTCCTCTTCCTGGCTCATAGAGGACTGTCTTCTATCTGTGCCCTCACGTGGCAGAAGGGGCAAGAGAACTTTCTAAAATCTCTTCTTATGAAGGTTTTAATCACCTCCGATAAGCCCCACCTCCTAATCACACTGGGGGATAGGATTTTAACATATGAAGTTTGAGGAGACACAAGCAAACATTGAGTTCTACAGCTGTTTGTAACAGGAAAGTCAAGGGGGAGTCAAGCATGCAGTAGAGGGAGGGATCTGGGGCTTCTGATAGCATTTCAGGTTGTTAGAACTGGAGTCTAAAGCTGAGTCTTCTCTCAAAACATTAAGAAAATAATTGAGCTTTGTATAACACAGTAGTAATACAACAAATGAAAAAACTTGGGGATAATATGCAAACGTTCTCTTGTCAATTTAATTCACTGAACTGGAATGCCTACACAAAGGAACTCAGATACTATAAGTATTCACAACTTTGTTCTCTTATGTTTTTCTATCTTCCCTTAATAAAGAGAACCTCATAAAGAGACAATACTGTATTTGTTAATGGTGTGAACCTGGGAGGCAGAGCTTGCAGTGAGCCAAGATTGCACCACTGCACTCCAGCCTGGGCGACAGAGCAAGACTCCATCTCAAAAACAAAAACAAAAACAAAAACAAAAAACACTTAATAAACATGATGTTGACACACATTGAAGTGGGAGTTAATTTATTCTTAATCTCAATAATATTGACTTTCCTGTTTGAGTCCATTCTGTTTTTTAAGACTATTTGGGTCTGTTTAATTTAGTGTCCCGGCATATTTTATAGTTCAAATATAACAAGTCACTCCTTATTAGATTGGCTCATTTCTGGACAACCTTACACGAACATATATGTCTCAGGAAGCTCCACCACACTGGGACAATTATCTTTTAATGACTACAGACTGTTCTGTTTGGCTGCTTTGGAAAACATAACATGTATCTTAAAGAAGCCTGTTTTAATTATACAGACATGCATCAATTGGTCTAATCTTAGATGAAACATCTTTTCATTGTCATATGTGCTCTTGTCATTGACGAACCACAACTTTATAAGTGCATGTATCTGGTTTGATATCTGATCATGTTTAGTTGGATAAAATGTAAGTGATATCTTTTGACTCCTTCACAAGGTACACACATCTAGTAAATTTGAGAAAAAATGAGAACAGGGATCCAGTAAGTAATAATATGAATCAATATAGGAGAGTGACAGGAATGTTGAAGCATGCAGAGAGAAATAACAGCAAGGCAAATGAGGCCTGTCAATGACCAAACAAATCTATATCTGTTTAACAAAGGAAATGTAGGAAAAAATGTAGAGAATGAATAGAAGATCACATCAGAGGACAGATAAACAAATGATGTTTCAAATACATATTTTAAAGCTGGCAAGGGATAAAATGTCCTTTAACATAAAATTTCAGTTTAATAGCAGCAGAGTTGCTCTTTGCTAATAAAAAGGGCGACAGTGGAGAGAACAGAATAAAAGACTGCAAATGAATACACAGAGTTCTAACAATGTCACTAAAAGTTTCTTCCTGTGGGTTTTGTATAAAACTTAGATGTAAAGTAGAAAAAACTAAAATGAAGCAAATAACTTATTTTGGGAAACCTGTAAAAAAAGACTGAAAACTATTTGAGAGTCATATTAAATACTAAAATAAAAGCAAATGTTTTCTAACACTTAAATATGTTTTACAGATTAAAGAAATAAGAATAAATAAAATGCTTCCATGATATATAAAATGAAGGAAGACTAATGACATGAGAGAACTAAAGATAAAGATGAGGAAGGAAGGGTTTTCAATAGTCTGAAAAAGCACCAGAACTGCTAGTTTAATTAATGATATCTTTTGAATCTACTATGAATTTCATCATTTTGCTTCTGTTTTTTTCATTGTAAGTTGCCTTTTTCCTATTTTTAAAAATTTATTTATTTATTTATTTATTTATTTATTTATTTATTTATTTATTTATATAGAGACAGGATCTTGTTATGTCACCCAGGCTAGTCTTGAACTCCTGGCCTCAAGTGATCCTCCTCCTAGGCCTCCCAAAGTTCTAGGATTACAGAAACAAGTTGCTGTGCCCAGCTTGCCTATTTAAATATTCTTTCAATATCCAGCAGTGTGGAGGATTAGTGCTCTTGAGTTTGGGCATTTGCAGTCCTGGTCATAGTGGAAGGGTAAGGGAAGTCCTAGAAAGATCTTAATCTTTCCTCCCTCTTCCAAAACAAACAAACAAACAAAAACCAAATGGGTTCACACCTGTGTCTAAAAAGCCCAGTGTTGAAAGCAGAAGGAAACTTTATTTAAATCACTGCTTTACTTTCACAGTTAGGGATGAGGAAGGGGCCTCAGGCAGCCAGTTTTTTGGGAAGGTGTTTCATCCAGAAACTTTGGAATAAAACAAGGTAGAAGATCTTGGACAAGACACCTAAACCACTGTTCATTTTGCTTATTTATTTATTTATTTATGTAAAAAATATCTTTGTAATTAGTACACTGAAAGACAGGCATAAATGAGTTCATGGAAACTAAGGTAATATACCAAATGTGGTAATCTTGAGCATTCATTCATTCATTCATTTAATAAGTATTGTCTGTGCGAGACACTGGGTTAGGTACTAGGCATGAAAAGGTAGAAAAGACACAATCTTTAGCCAGAGTGCATTTCAAAGATAATGGAAAATTATATCAAATTTAACATTTTCATTTAAAAATGTTTAAAACATTTTTTTTTTTTTTGAGATGGAGTCTCGTTCTGTCGCCCAGGCTGGAGTGCAGTGGCCGGATCTCAGCTCACTGCAAGCTCCGCCTCCCGGGTTCATGCCATTCTCCCGCCTCAGCCTCCCGAGTAGCTGGGACTACAGGCACCCGCCACCTCGCCCGGCTAGTTTTTTGTATGTTTTAGTAGAGACGGGGTTTCACCGTGTTAGCCAGGATGGTCTTGATCTCCTGACCTCGTGATCCGCCCGTCTCGGCCTCCCAAAGTGCTGGGATTACAGGCTTGAGCCACCGCCCCCGGCCTAAAAAATTTTTTAAACTATTAAGTTCAGGGGTACATATGCAGGTTTGTTACATAGGTCAACTTGTGTCACGGGGGTTTGTCATACAGATTATTTCATCACCCAGGTATCATTAAGCCTAGTGCCCATTAGTTATTTTTTCTGATCCTCTCCCTTCTCCTGACTTCTGCCCTCTGGTAGGCCCCAGTGTGTGTTGCTCCCCTCTTTGTGTCCATGTGTTCTCATCATTTAGTTCCCACTTATAAGTGAGCAAATGTGGTATCTGATTTTCTGTTCCTGTGTTAGTTTACTAAGGATAATGGCCTACAGCTCCATCCATGTCCCTACAGAGGACATAATCTCATTCTTTTTTATGGCTGCAGTATTCCACGGTACATGTGATGGTTAATATTAGATGTCAACTTGATTGGATTGAAGGATGCCTAGAAAGCTGGTAAAGTATTGTTTCTGGGTATGTCTGTGAGGGTGTTGCCAGAGAAAATTGACATTTGAGTCCGTGGAGTAGGAGAGGAAGACCCACCCTCAACGTGGTTGGGCACCATCCAATCAGCTGCCAGTATGGCTAGAACAAAGCAGGTGGAAGAAGGTGGGATAAGTTGGCTTGCTGAGTCCTTTGGCTTTCATCTTTCTCCCGTATTGGATGCCTCCTTCCGTTCTTCCTGCCTTCGGACATCAGACTCCAGGTTCTTCAGCCTTTGGACTCAGGTGGTTTGCATGGGGCTCTCGGGCCTTCAGCTACAGTCTGAAGGCTGCACTGTTGGTTTCCCTGCTTTGGAGGCTTTTGAACCCGGACTGAGCCACTGCTGGCTTCTTCCCTAGCTTGCAGATGGCCTATCATGGGACTTCTCCTTGTGATCCTGTGAGCCAATTCTCCCTAATAAATTCCCTTTCATATACACATATATCTTGTTAGTTGTGTCCCTCTGGAGAATCTTAACTATCACAGTGTATTTGTACCACATTTTCTTTCTCCGCTCTATCATTGATGGGCATTTCAGTTGATTCCATGTCTTTGCTATTGTGACTAGTGTTGCAATGACATGTGTGCACGTGTGTCTTTATGACAGAATGATTTCTATTCCTTTGGGTGTATACTCAGTAATGGGCTTTCTGTATTGAATAGTATTTCCGTCTTTAGGTCTTTGAGGAATTGCCACACTGTCTTCCACAATAGTTGAATTAATTTACACTCCCACCAAGTGTATAAGCATTCCTTTTTCTCCACAGCCTCTCCAGCATCTGTTATTTTTTGAGCTTTCAGTAATAGCCATTCTGACTGGTGTGAGATGGTATCTCATTGTAGCTTTGATTTGCATTCCTCTAATGATAAATGATGTTGAACTTTTTTTCCATATGATTGTTGGTCACATGTATGTCTTCTCATGTGGCCAAAAATCATATGGGAAAAAAAAGTGTCCATTCATGTCGTTTGCCCACTTTTCTATGGGGTTAACATGAAAATGTTAACCCCAGCATTTACTCAGTGACCAACAGATACAAGATTCTCAACAAAGTCTAATTTAATTAATTAAAGGATGTGATGAACTCGAATAAGACAAGGAATTCAGTTTGCTGTTAGCATTCTTCAGAACTTTGTTTACTATATTGAGTTTTACATTAACTATGTTTACATCCATAAATACCAACTGAAGTAATTGCAAATGACTTCAGGTTTCCAGGTTCTCAGGTAAGAGTCTCAATCGTCATAGTACACAATTGCAAACTCAGTTAATTGGAACCTGCTACTAATGCAGGAGCAATGCAGAAGGGATTGAACAAGTGCTCTGAAAATTGAGCCTTTGAGGAGCTTACTAAAATAGACTCATGAAAATTAAAGCCAAGAAAGATCTGATTGTTCTACATAATTCATCCCTTGAGGACTAGTATGAGATTGTCTTTTACAGCCTATTTTTCCATATATTTCCCCACGTAAAGTTTGAATCACTCAAACAAAAGGACTTCTAATACTTCCATTGGGACAATTTTATAAAAGACCTCTTTATTAGGGAGTGTTTCCTGATATACATCATGAATTTTTCTGTGCTTAATTTCATCCCATTAACCCCAATTACACCTCCCTGGGGCAACAATAAACAATTCTATCTTCTCCTCTGAAGTCATACTCTTCAGAGACTCCTCATTCTTTCCTGGTGTGATGTAGTCCAGCTGTGCACCTCAGTTCCTTTATTCTGAGTTCAGGAGCCAATCATGGCCATCTAATCACTTTTATTTCCTTTCTTTGAGCAACTGCCAATCTGTTAAGAATTTTGACTCTTGATATAAATCCTCATATGCTTCATGTCCATTGTGGTCCATGCATATGAACCCTGATTATATAATAAGCCATTTTTCTCCAGGTGAAATGGTAATATGAGTATGAAAAAAGAATCTTAGTGTAAATGGCATGCATAAAAAGCTAAACCGACAGAAATCACATTCTCGTTAGGAT
This sequence comes from Theropithecus gelada, assembly GCF_003255815.1. NCBI lineage: Eukaryota > Metazoa > Chordata > Mammalia > Primates > Cercopithecidae > Theropithecus > Theropithecus gelada. The sequence continues at coordinate 149,311,472 of NC_037671.1, read as the reverse complement.
TTTCATCTTGCTGAATACAATTTTATGCTAAAGAGATTATCTTAGGAGGTTTTGTCTGCAGTACTGTTATTGTACTGGTTGATTTATAATCATAGTGTGCAGTTTTGCAAAGCTGCATCTTTCATTCAGAAAGAGATTTTGCTCTACAGACAAGGTGACATGAAACACTTGCCCTTCTAAAAGAGGATTAGAGACTTTTACATTTTAAAGCCCATTTTGGTACAATCACTAACATGAAGCCAGTTTCCAATTTCATATAAAAAAGATCTCTAAGGAGATATCCAGCTTAATTAACTGAGAAACGAGGAATATGACAGAATTTCACACTGATAAAGTGTGACTTACTGTAAAGAACCTAACCTCACCTGACCTCTTCAGTGAAAACTGGCTTAAGAAAAGTGTTTAAAAATTATGCCTGAACACAAGCATTAAGAGCCAAGTGGACAAGAAAGAGAGGGAAGAATGATATAAAATTTGGATGTTTTTTGTTCCTTTTGTTGATGTGTAGTCTATGAGGCATTTGAAATATTTTCTGCATATATGTCAGATTCATTTCACAAGCATAATTCCATAAATATAATGTATTTCAAAAATACAATTCATTCATTTCACAAGCAGAATTCATTTCTTCCTACACTGGATGCATACTTAGATATATATTCTTTGTTTAACCATCTTTGTAGAATGAGCATAGAAGTGTACCTATGAGCTCTGCTGACCTACCCAAAAGTCTAGCCAAGTTATCTGGTTACAAATAACCAGATAATTGTGGGACTGTCATCCTGTGAAATTAGTTGCTTATTGTAAATGCTTACACTCCCCAAACATGCAGGCATATGTGTACACACACACACACACACACATTTTGATAACTAGAAACTTATCATTTTGATAACCAGAAAGTTTAATCATGTTCAGAATAGAGAAAATAACAAAGACAGGATAGGAGTAAGAAGGAAGAAAGAAAGCTTGAAGAAAATAAGATACCCTAGGAAGAAAAGAAGCAAATAATGTTACTCTTATTACTTCTCACTTTTTACTTAATGCCTAAAGTATGTTTTAGGGGATTGCAGAACCAAGAGCTTGGATAAAAGTGAAGAGTAAAGGAAAAAGCATGTCTAAAATATTAGGATTTTAAAATTATTCTGGAGACTGTCTGAGGTTAATCACAATGCTCCACCAAGAGCAATAGCTAAGCTTTTCCTTCTATGTTAGCCCCTTCTGACAGAATCGTAAGGAAGGGATAGTATGGGCCATGGGTGGGATTGTAACCTCCACTGCCTTTTAATTGTTAGTAAAATGTGAAATGAAAAGTAAAGCTTCACATTTTCTAAATCAGTAATACTTTCTGAAATACAGACACTTGTACATATATATTGTATGAAACCAGATTGAGATCTCTGGGTTTTTGCTTGGTTGGTTGGTTGCTTGAGTCAGGGTCTTGCTCTGTCACCCAGGCTAGAGTGCAGTGGTGCGACCACAGCTCACTGCAGCCTCAATTTCCCAGGACCAAGAGTTCCTCCCACCTCAGTTTCCCATACAGCTGGGACTACAGGTACTTATTTATTTATTTATTGAGATGAGGTCTCACTATGTTACTCAGGTTGGTCTCCAACTCCTGGGCTCAAGCAATCCTCCTGCCTTAGCCTCCTAAAGTGTTGGGATTATAGGGTTGAGTCATGCTGCCTGGCCTAAACCTGTCTTTTAACGTAAATTTCCTTAATACATAAGGATTTGGAGATATACCCACTCTACCGCAGCCAAAGGCTAGTTCAGTGCAATTTGCTTATGAATAGACCTGCTGAGCTGCACTATGATAAACAGCTCCCTTTAAATAATTTGTTCTCCTATAACTACCCTGTTTTTCAAGGGACATCTCGGAAATCCTTCCTTTCTGATCCAGAAATACACACTTAGGTTTCCACCCACCAAGAGGACCTTAACATTCCCCTCTGGTTGACTAAAGTTTAAGACAGGCAGGCTTCTTGACTCTAGGCTCCTAACCCCAGTTTTGTTTAAGCATTTACTTTAGAAAGCCTGTATTTGTAGATCCTTTCTCTGTCCTTTGGGGAAGTAAATCTTTTTAAAGGCCTCTTGCCAGTTTTACAACCAAGGAATGTCTTTCTTAAGGACCCGGAGACCATTCTCTGAAATGTAATCATCAATAAAGATAGTGCCCCTATCTCCCAATTTCTATGGGAGGATAGGAGCCTAACATCATTAGGTGCCTTGCTCCAAGTTGTAAAACTACCTCTTCTCAAGAAGGTTCCAAAAATTTAACTTTACCTTTGCATAAGGCCAATTAGCAAACACAGGTGGTTTTGACACTACAAAGTCTAAGATATTTCTTACTGTATTTAGGTCAGCTGTTGAAACTTTCCTGTGTGATCATTTTGCTTTCTAAGAAGCAGCTCTTGCTCTATCCAGAAACCCTAAATATTAGGTTTTTTTCGAAAATCATAGTAGCATTTTTGATTATTCTGTTGAACTGCACCAAAGGGTCACAATGTATAGAATGCAAATGTTTTGCTTGAGTGAAGGTAGCAAAGAAATGAAAGACACAACCTTTTAGGAATTTAACATAGTTATAGGAATAAAAATGTAAATGAGCAGATATTCTGTGAACAAGGTAGCCAAAGAGATAAAAAGACAAAACAACACAGCCAGAATGATATACTTACACAATTGGTATATTTAAAGTAAATTAAGCATATGTATTATTTGTTGGTTACTATGCTAGATTTATCTCACATCCATCCATCCATCCATCTCTTCCTCCAGACTTGTGAATGACTAATTTGTACCTTTGCCAGGTGCTATGGCTAAAATGATAAACAAGACATTCTTTCACTCAAGAAGTTTATAAGGTATTAGAGGACACAGGTAGGTACAGACATTGCCCACTAAAGTGTGATAGTGCTAAATATACACAGTTATGGAAGACTCAAGGTTGAGAATCTTACTCTACCTGATGGATCTGGGCAATGTGACAGAAGTGGTGAATGTAAGCCTGGAGGAAAAATGAGGTTCTCTAGGGCAAAAGAATAACTAACATTTAGTAAATGTCCATTATATGACAGATATTGTGTTATACGCTTTCATGTGTATTATTTCAAAGCCTCAAAATATGCTTGCAAATTAGGTTTTAATAATCCCATTTTGCTCCCCAGGCAAAGGAGCTTCTGAAAGTCTCAGGCCTAGTAAGTATCAGAGTGACTAGTTCAAATACAAATCAAAATGGTTTCCAAGCTGATGCTATTTCAATTATATCACATGTCCCCAAAGAGAAATTTCATCCAAACCGAAAGGAAGTTCCATTGAAGCAGAAAGAAGAGCATGTGCAAAGATAAGCATAAGTGGCACAGAATTTTGCAAGTATTTTGGTGTATTGTAGGTAATGAAGGAGAAATAGTGGTAAATGGGGTTATAAAATACAGTTAGATCAAATTATGAAGAATCAGATTTGTCAAACAAAATAAATGGGATTTAATATTTTAGTCTGGATTTTTGATCTACATTTTTAGAATTTTATGCAGAGAATTGGGGCATGAGTTGACTATGGTAGAAATCTGGAGGGTGCACTGGGATTGAAACAGCATGCGGCGGACTATCCAAAAGACCAGATGAACAAAATAAACAAAGTACAAAGTACTTTCCCAGTATGACAATGCACACAGTGTGACTCTACCATAATATCTCTTAGAGCCTTGTCCTGAATGCTTATATAAGATTAGGACCTTATACAAGGATAAAGTTAAAAACGTATATTTATAATTTTCTTTTTTACCCTAGAATAAATTTATAAATCTCCTGTTGAGATAGGCAGGGTGAGGTCCCCAAATACGTCCATCTCCTAGTCCCTAGAACCCGTGAACCTGTTACATAACATAGCTAAAGGAACTTCGCAGATATGAATAAGGTTATAGATCTTGAGATGGGGATATTATCCTGGATTATACAGATGGACTCTGTTTAGTCACAGGAGCTCTTAAAAGCAGAGACGCTTTCCCAGCTTGGGTCAGAGAGATTCATCATGAGAAGATCTCCACTAGTTGTTGCTGGATTTGAAGATGGAGGAAGTCTCAAGCTAAGAGACCTGGTGGCCACTAGAAGCTGGGAACAGCCCTCAGCTGATAGCAAGGAAATGAGGACTCAGTAACACAACCTCAAAGAACTGAATTCTTTCGACAACCTGAATATCAATGAAACGAATTTTCTCCTAGAGCCTCTGGAAAAGAATGCAGCCCTGATAACAGCGTAATTTCAGCTCAGTGAGACTGTGTTAGACTTCTGACCTACAGAAGTTGTGAGACAATAAATTTTTGTTTTAAACCACTAAGTTTATGGTTCCTTTTATAGCAGCAATAGAAAACGAATATACTTGCACAGTTTTTTGTTTTTGTTTTTGTTTTTTTTTTAAATTAGAAGTTAATATCAGAGCTGGGGAAAGTAGCAAATGGTTCTCAAATAGTTTTAAGAAAGGATTTAATCAACATTTTCACACAAACTCAGTAAACCAAATGGATAAACTAGAGAAACCTACAGATAAAGACACAAAACTAGTGTCTTTAGCATTCTGAATAGCAGAAAACAAGACGATAGGTCTGCGCTTTATGTTGAAATTGTTATAACTTTCTCCATGTTTATTTATTGTATTTTATCTTGCTTTGTCTGAAAAGAGATTGGCACTGATACTCTTGAACTGTAAAAAAAGAAATCTTTGTGATCACCTTTGTGGGAAGCTAGGGAGACAATGTTCTATTCTGTATTTTGAAGTTCTTTGGGACAAGCAGGTGGCAGTTACCACCAAAGGCGAGAAAAGCATCTGTACCCTTGGAATCTGGGGCAAAGGAATCAGGAGAGCATGGGAGCTTTCCTGATGTAAGAAGGGTGCCTGCAGGTGTTAAGAGCAGAAAGCCTTATGCTCTTTTGTGCTTCACTTATTCATTCACTCATTCATCCAATAAATACTGAGTGCCTCCAATGTTAAGTGCTGGCTTACCCATTACAGAACTCCCAGTCTAATGGGGCTGTGTAAATAAACAGTTGCATTGTGGAAAATGCTGAGATAAAGCTTTACAGGATAATTGTTGATATGGTGCTAAGACAAAGTGCTTGTGTACATGTTGTGGCCTTGTTGTTCTGCAACAATACTTGTACAGAGTTAAATGTTAAGAAACTTTCATGGCAAATTGCGGAGTGATTTTCTTGACTGTTGAATATAGTAATCACAAAGTGGGCTTAGTTTTTTCATGTTTTTATTTCACTTTTGTGATAATTTGTTTTTATTATATTTTTCGAAAACATTGATTGTGATGGACTGGCAAAAAAAATTGTTTGTGAAGCACTATTGTAACATTTAAAAGAAGTGCTAAGACTATATCATGAGGAAATATAGGGAAGAAAGGGAAGTCAGGAGTATCCTATTTCAATTTTTGCTTTGAATTGAGTGTTTTATATTTTATTGAGGCACATTATTAAAAAAAAGAATATTTTTGAGGGAAGCAAATGCCCCTCATCTGTTTGCATATAGGCCGCCCTCCTCCATTTCTCCTGTGGGCCCGGTTCTTTGGAGAAACTTACATATGGCAGAAATGTATGCAACTATTCATCCCATCAATGAAAGATTTTAAAGTAATTCATAACTATTTAAGCAACACCCACACATGGGCTAAGCAAGTTTTCTTCTTCGCCCCCTATACTTGCAGCTTGTGCTAATTTTCCTGGCATGTTTACAGCTCTGGCTTCAGCATAACTTCTCTCCTTCACACTAAGCTGTTCTCTGATAAGGTGCAGCTGGGGAAATCCATCGCTCTGTGGACCAGTCAAGTTTTCACATCAGTTAAGTTAATTGACAGAAGGCTTAACATATTTCTTAATTTTGGCTGCGAAGTCATTACTAGAAGAATCTCCCAAATCATGGAAAAACAGTGTTTTCTGATTAATTGGTTCTGAAAATGGTTCAATGAAACTGCAACATACACCTGATGGAATTAGAAGAAAGGACAAGGACAGCTCAGGAGAGACTCACAGAGTGAGAAAAGACCCGAGGGTAGTTAGGGACCAGGAAAGAATTGTGACCCCATCTCTGGCCTTATTCAGCATCACTCAGCTTGGGTGACTGTGTCCTGCAAACCTTATGGGGCTGTGATTAAAGAAATATTGAATATTATCTTTGAAATGGTTTTGAGAATTTAATATCATAAACAGATACAAGATAATAATTCATAAAGAATAATAGCCAGTCCCATCAGAGAAATGCAAATCAAAACCATAATGAGATACCATCTCACACCAGTTAGAATGGCGATCATTAAAAAGTCAGGAAACAACAGGTGCTGGAGAGGATGTGGAGAAATAGGAACACTTTTACACTGTTGGTGGGATTGTAAACTGGTTCAACCACTGTGGAAAACAGTATGGCGATTCCTCAAGGATCTAGAACTAGAAATACCATATGACCCAGCCATCCCATTATTGGGTATATACCCAAAGGATTATAAATCATGCTGCTATAAAGACTCATGCACACGTGTGCTTATTGCAGCACTATTCACAATAGCAAAGACTTGGAACCAACCCAAATGTCCATCAGTGACAGACTGGATTAAGAAAATGTGTCACATATACACCATGGAATACTATGCAGCCATAAAAAAGGATGAGTTCATGTCCTTTGTAGGTACATGGATGCAGCTGGAAACCATCATTCTCGCAAACTATTGCAAGAACAGAAAACCAAACACCGCATGTTCTCACTCATAGGTGGGAATTGAACAATGAGATCACTTGGACTCTGGAAGGGGAACATCACACACGGGCCTATTATGGGGAGGGGGGAGGGGGGAGGGGGGAGGGATAGCATTGGGAGTTATACCTGATGTAAATGACGAGTTGATGGGTGCTGACGAGTTGATGGGTGCAGCACACCAACATGGCACAATTATACATATGTAACAAACCTGCACGTTGTGCACATGTACCTTAGAACTTAAAGTATAATTAAAAAAAAAAAAAGAATAATGGCCAGTCTTTTGTGGTTTTAAAAAAATACCTAGTAGGCTTAATCCATATGTGATAACTTTTGTTGCTACAAATGCTTAAATTAGTCTTTGTTTTCTTTGGATAAAATAGTGTTAATAGTACATTATTGAATCATAAAATGATAGAAGTGAAAGTGACCTTAGGAGGTGATCTGGTTCAAAGTTCTCATTTTATGGATAAGAAAGCTGAGACTCTGTAAGATGAAGTGACGTCCCTTAGGTCACTTAGCTTATTGATGGTAGAAGCAAGTCTAGAAGTTTTTACATTTCTTGGCATTGAAAAATTTCTTTGTGTGATCATGGAAGTAATAAATGCTCACTGTAGAAAACTTGGGACATACTAAAGGTATAAAATAAATGAAAATCATACATAATTCCACAATTCAGAGATAAACATTCTTGATGATGTTTTACTGTATATCAGTACAGATATAAATTTTCCTCTAAAACTGAGATCTTATTTCATAGATAGCTTGATATCCTCTTCTTTTATTCAACGTGTGTCAAAAAATTTATGCTGTGATTAAAAACTTCTCCTGCTATGATTTTAATATCTGAATTATATTCTATATCAATGTGGTACAATAAATATAAACATGTTTGGTCACTGGTAAAAGTGAAGACTTTTAGCTCTTTGTTCTCCTCTTTAAACTAGTCTGTTCCTTTTCTTTTGTCTGTTTTTCTAATATTTGATAATATGATTCTCAGTGATTTAAAATGTTCCTTGCTTATTAAGAGTACTAATTTTCTTTTTTCCTGCCCTCATAAGTAGAGTGTTAAAACGTGTTTACTTTTATTGTAATTTGGAATAATCATTATGAAGTTCAGTTCTTACCATGCACTGTATTATGGGTTAAGTAACTGGCCCAACCCAATATAACATGGCTATGAGACAGATCTGTCATCAAAAAGCAGGGGTTGCCACCTCAAAACCTACCTCACACTGCTTTTCTGTAGAGTTGATATCTGAAAAGTGTGGCTTATTTCCAAATTGTTAAACAGGTAATGCATTACAATATCTGATATTGTTTACATTTCATTTTGATTCCCACTGATACCTGAAACTGAAAACATCCCCCATTGTTCTATCTGGCCTTTGACATTCAGTTAATAATTCTTGGTCTTTAAAAAAATGTATGCCATAGGAGGTCTCAAGATTAATGAACAACTTAATAACATATGTATTGTTATTATTTTTGGTAACTAGGCAGTCTTACAGAATGAGGATATTTACATGGATTTGCACACTAAGGATATGTCTGATCTTCAAAACATAACAATGTCTAAAGAATACACAGAAACACAACTGAGAAATAACAGTAAAATTCATACTGTTTTTGGACATGTGGACATTTTCCTTATTTAAGTCTTTATAATTATTCTAGATTTGGTGGTTAAATAGAGATCTCAGCGAATGGTTTTTAAAAATAATATTTAAAAGAAAGGACATGTAAAATAACTTGGACTTCTGTAATGTTTTTATTTCATAATAATTTTTGTTTAGAAAAAAGACAATTTAAAATTATTACAGATTCATATGTCGAAATATAAGGAGATTTTCGAAAATCTGTGACACTTACAAAATTTCCACTAATGGGAAATATTCTAAATATTAAATTCACCCTTACATAAAACTGAAGTCTGAGAGAGTCTGTCATTTTAGATGGTAAAATGTGAACATTAAAATCCCACCAGGTAACAGACAAATTGTATGCTTCTAAGTGTTTGTACATCTACTCTGATATATTCATTTTTAAAGCTTTTCTGTAAAGTCTTCTTTAACTTCAAATATGTTAGAATATTTACATATTCCATCATCCATTTTCCCATTTTGATCTAGTTTTGATTAAATTCCTTCCTTTGGGAAATGGCCATATCTTTTTGAAGTAACTGAACATTTTATAGTATCCTGCATTAGACTAATTTATCTTTTCAACCATAGTACTAGGATGTCCGAAGAAAATTAACTGGAAAGAAAATCAGAAGAGAATCCAAAGATCTCCTGGCAATTTGAAAGTGGCTGGCATTTTATGGGCTTGATGGAATCTTTGTTAATTGTATAAGACATTTGCCCTTTACTGGAAAATGGAGTTAGCACGTAGCCAAGGATGACATCTCACCTATTTGAAATTTACCATTTTGAAGATGTTTCTTGGAAAACATTTTAGTTCTATGCTTCTAAATGGACAGCATCTATCTCTTCATTACTGATAGAAAATGCTGATGAAAAGATGTGTTGGAAAATATCTCTGCTAAAATCTCTGAATTCCATGATCATGACCCTTGCTAACTCAGTACGAAGGACTTGCATCACCATTTAAACAATGAATGAGGCCCACGCACGACCCCAAATGCACAAAATAGAATAGATGTAATAAATGCTACTTACTTTCAAAGTGGTTAGGAATTAAATTTTAAGTTATAAGCTTTCTGGAAATGTCTGATGTTCACTACATGGGGATAAAAGTAGGATCTCGCCCCACCCCGCCTCCAAGTTTGAGGGAAAATCGAAAACAAATAAATAGATGTGGACCTACTTATTATTGTTCTTTAACAGAGAAGCAGAGGAGATTTGGGAAGTCACAAGTTCAATCAAAGTCATTTGGATGAACGAGGAAGAAAGCATTATGAGAATGTAAGTAACCCGAAAAGTTATATTCAATCACTGTCATAAGTCACTCAGATGGTCTTATGAACTAAATCCACCTTCCTTTTCCTCCAAATAAATAAAAACAAAAGGCCAGAAAGAGTAAGATATTGTTCATGTTTCTCCAGTGTGTAAGTATGGAAGCCAGGGAGATATGTGTGTTTGCAACTAAAACTATTATTCAGGTTTATCTTTGCAGTAGTGAGGGATGTATCAGGCTATGCTGTTTTAATATCATCAGCCATTAATCAAAGTAACCATCATGCTCTGTTTCCAAGCTTATCCCTAAAGAAAACAGAACAGAAAAAAATGAAACAAAAATTTTCTTGCTGTAACTTGCTCTTTATGTAGATTTTTTCTAATTTTGAAAACGTAGCTGATCACAATTATTTTGTCTGCTGGGTAGTTTTTATTTTGTTTATTAGAAATTAATAATTTGGTCATGGTTCACAATTTTATAAATTAATAAATTGTCATTTATTCTACAGCAAACTCTTGTAGCCTTTGTATGTATCAATAAATTTAGTGAATCTCTTGACCCTGATTTTCTCTGGCAAACTTGAGTATCTTGGAACTTGGAAACGTGAATAGCAAATAGTTGACTGTGATAACAGATGATAACTTTCTCTTTGAAGGTTGGGAGCAGTGAACTTACCAACAATACCTCTAACTTTTCTAATTTCAACACACCTATTAAAGGTCATGGAATTCACAGGAGAGAAACAGGAAAGAGACAGAAACAGCTGCCTGAAGCTTTGCACATATCTCAAAGAGAGGGATATCGTGTTATCATCACAGTTCACTATTTGCTGTTAAGGTTTCCACGTTTCCAGATATTCAGGTTTGCCAGACGAAATCAGGGTCAGGAGATTCACTAAATTCATTGACATAGACCAAAGCTAGAAGAGTTCACTGTAGAAAAAATAGCAATTTATTAATTTAAAAATATTAATAATGTTCAATTTATTCATTATTAAAGTACTAACTTTAATGATGGACTACATGGAGAGGCTAGGATTTTAACTCCTTCCACACATAACATCTAAATTCTTAAGTAATTCATCATTAATATCAAAAACACATTGAGGGTTTACCACATTTTTTGTTTGTATAGTGGCTTACTGAATCTCAAAAAAATCTTCTGACGTAGGAATTATGTGTTCCTACAGGTCAGGACACTGGTTTTTACAGTGGTTAGGCAAGCTCCCAAAACCACACAGCAAGCGAGGGGCAGAGATACAGTTTGTCCCAGGTGATCTGACACCAGCGTCTGTACTTTCAACCACTATCCCCTGCCTCTATGATGCCACAGTGTCCATTTAGTTGATGGCCTACAATGTGCTGGACACCCTGCCAGATGCTGATCATGGAGCTGTGAAAGAGATTAATAACATCATTGTCCTTGTGAATTTCAGGCTAACATTTCTGAATGCTGAAGGAATTCATTTTTGAGTGAATTATAATTTTAATGTTTTGATCTTATTATGTTACAAAATCTCCATCATCTTTTAAGAAAGTAATTGCCCTGTGATTTTAAAATCTGATCATCTTCCAGGAAACAGAGCTCCAGGGCTCACACAGACCCAAGACTTGGATGATGTCATAGGTAAGGGCGTGATGGCAGGGAGTGAAAAAGGACTCACCTGGGATCTGCAGTGTAACTTGCTAGGGAGTGACTGTTTCCTGAGAACACAATATGTTTGTGACAGAAGAAATGAGGTTAAGGAAATTGAATTGTATTGGTAAGGGTCCTCTAGAGAAACAGAACCAAAAAGAGAACCAATATATATTTATTATGAGAATTGGCTCATGCAATTGTAGAGGCCAAGATTCTCACCATTGGCTGTCTGCAATTCAGAGAACCAGGGAAGCCAGTGATGTCATTCAGTCTGAGTTCTGAGAATCTGGGGTGGGGGGTGATGGTGATGGTGAGAATGTGTCACTGGTGTAAGGTCCAGAGTCCAAAGCCCTAAGAAACAAGAGCTTCTATGTCCACGGGCGGGAGAAGATGAAGTCTTGGCTTCAGAGGAGAGAGAGAATTTGCCCTTCCTCTGCCTTTTGTTCTTTTCAGGCTCTCAGTGGCTTGGATGATGCCAGCCCTCATTGGTGAGGGTGAACCTTCTTTACTCAGTTTATTGATTCAAGTAATAATCTTTTCTGGAGACATACCCAGAAATAATGTTTTTACCAGCTATCTGGGTACCCTGTAACCCAGTCAAATAGTGCAAAATTAACCAGCACATTACCTAAATGACAAAATCAGAGCCAAAGGCACATGTGATTCAGAGAAGTTATTGTTTGCTTCATGTTATGGGTAGCTATGACTTGGGATATGAGAAACGTAGAGTTGTTGGAGGCAACATCCCAGCCTTGACACTGACCTGTTGGAATCTGAACATTCCACACTTTTGTTGTTTTGTTGTTAAATAACATGAGAGAATGAATTTCCCTAGGCCTCTACTCTTCACTGATAAAGTTAAACCAGTACCATTTCCCTATTAATGGACTCAACTTTCTTATTATAAAGCATTTATATTTATGATTTGTATTCTAAGGGGAATCAAAGTGGCTTGCATGTTGAAACCCATGATTAGGATAATAAAAAGAGACCAAAAGACACATAAATGGAGTGGGTTGTGATGGATTACTGAAGTCAATTATAAAGCAGTCTGCCTTCACAAATTGCAATATGAGGGTACAATACAGAACCATCATCACAACAATCACAGTAGCCACCTTCAGCTGCTTTTGCCCTGAGGTTAAGTGGAAGTTCAGCTCCTCATTTTCTATTCTTACCTGACTTAGTGTTTTAGTCAGAGATAAGCACTCCCTGTGTTTCTATCTGACGGCCCTCATATTTTGATAGCGGGTAAGTCAGAGGCTGTGTAGTATTTGTGATTCACATCAGTATTATTTCCAGCATTCATCTTCAATACTCATACATCTTGAGTTGTTGTTTCTATAAAATCGAAAAACCACTTCTACTGGATTTCTACATTCATTTCAAACGAATATTCATTGAAAACATAGAATCATTTTCTTTTAATGTTGCTATTCACTCTCATAATTCTTAGTAATATCTAAATATTGATTAATCCCAAATTTCTGTCTCCAGTGCTGATCTCCCCTGAACTCACATCAATGTATCCACTTGCCTAATTGGCATTTCTGCTTGGTTATGTAGTAGACATCTAACTTAATAGGTTCACCACAGAATCACTGATTTTCTTCCTCTAACTACACTCCTTCACGGTGTCCCCATCTTGGTGAGTAGCGTCACTATTCACCTGTTGTCCATTTGGGACTTCTCCTTGATTTCTGTCTTTCTTGTATACTTATTTTGAGCATATCTCAAGATATATCCAGAATCGGAATTATTTTTTATCTATTTTTTCTGCTTTGCCACCATAGTCTAAGATACCATCTTTTCTCAACTAAAGGATTCAAAGCTTCCAGACTGGTCTTTCTATGGAATTCCATGGTGAGTTCCTACCGTCAGTTCTTTGCACAATAGCTCAAAGTCCTTAAAACTTTTCCTAATATATAATTAGATCAAATAAAACTCTTTATTACAACCTTTACTGTCCTTGATCTGGCTTCTTCTCCAAATGTATTCTCTACTGTGCTCCTTCTCTCTCATTCCTCTTCACATACACTAGCTGTCTTATAGTTTCTTAGAATGGCAAACTCACTGCCACTGGAGAACTTTGCCATTGCTATCCTATTTTCCTGGAATGTTCCTCCCATGGATATTAACATGGTTGACTTTATCACTTCATTTAGGTCCTGGCACAAATGTCATTTTATCAGAGATGCCGTCCCTGCTCTTCCAGATCTAAATTGCCCATTCAACCCTTTCCCTTCTCTGTTTCTTTACCACGCTCAGTTTTTTTATAGCACCTGTCACCACACACACACACACACACACACACACATATATATATGTTACTTTTCTGTCTCCTTCGCTGAAATATGAGCTCCATGAGGGAAGAGTCTTTGTCTTCTTCTCTGATGGGTTCATTGGACCTCAAACAGAGTTCTGCATTTAGTAGGCACTCAGAAAGTATTTGTTTACAAACATACATACATAAATTATCTGGGGGAAGGTTATATGGCTATGAACTAACCATGTCTTTATTCCTGGCTCCTCACCATTAGACTTCCTTCCCTAGTTAATACCATACTTAAACCGTACATTTCAGTCATAGTAGTGAGATAATGGAAAGAAAAAAAAAACAGGGGCAAACAACTTTTAGTTATTTTGAATGAGAAGTTTTGAGTGAAGACTAGGAGAAAAGCAATTGATTTTTGTGCACAAATGGAAGCACCAGCCATTAACTAAGTGTCTCTCCAGGCCCCTTTGTCTCAGATGAAACAGCTGGAGGGGCACTCCCAACACCAGAGAGCATTTAAACCTTTCCCATGCTTTGCTCACTGCCCAGCACAGTCCATCTCTTTGTACCTTCCCCCTGCCAGAACATACGGATTGTGAGGGAGCTACTCAGAAATCATGAAGTTTCTTTAGGTGCCCTATAAATCCGGGATAAAAGGAAGCAGGAACACACGGGCTCTTTCTGAATCATGAAGTGTGTTGCGTTTCTGCTGGCCTAGGCATTAGGTTGATGTAGTGCTCACTCTTCATCTTTGTTTGTGACCCTGTTGAAAATTGTGTAAGCTTATCCCTTCTTCAAGATGTGTATGGTGCCTCTTCCTTCTCTTTCATGCACTCAACCCAGTCAACTAAGCCACATGCCTTCCATTATCCCAAGGACATGCTATAATGATAACAGACTATGTAACCCCGAGCTGGCTCCAATCTTTATCCGGTAACATCTCTTGATGATCACACTGTGGAAGGGTCATTGGTTCAAAGACAATAGTTTCTGACACATGTGTGTGTTCCATAAGTTACCTGTGGGTCACTTCCTAGTTGTTGTGAAGAATGGTGTGCACGCATGCATACAAAAACAAACACACACAGAGTAAGACAGAGTGTCTAATCTCCTATGATTCATTTCTGCCCATGGTGGGTGATATTGGCTGCCACTGTTTCAAGAATCAAGATCTAGAAAGGTGTAGTTATGTCTTTATACATTTTTCAATGGTCTATGAGAGCTAATGAATGTTAAACAAATGTGGTCTAACCTTGAACTTGGATCTTATAAAAGAATCCTGGTTCCATATTTATCTCCATCCATATTGTATTTTATATTGGCATTAGAACAATTAGAATCAACTTTGAATATTGAAAAAGTAACAGTAGTATTGCTTATCTTGAACAGTTGGCTTAACTAATTTTTTTGCTTTATTTTCCAAAATGCATTATGCCTATGGTAGTTATATGCATTATCTATAAATAAAATTTTAAGAGAATATATTAAATACCCTTATAGATGAATTAGAGTTAAAAATCATAGCTTGAAGGTAAAATTTACTGGAAATAATAGGGAAAATAATTTATTAAGGATAACAAAGAAAATAATTGCTAATGTCTGTAATACATTGTAGGTTGTGAATCACTTTCTCATATAATATGTCCTTTAGTTCTTATAACAATGTTATAACATTTATGGTGAGCTCTATTTCATGATGAAGAAAATGAAATTGAAAGAGATTGATTTTCCCCAAATGACTCTCAGAATCAGGAACCCAGTCAAGGTCTTCTGGTAACTACTCTTTATACTCCCATGGTCTAAGTGAAAAGAGGTTACAAGCATATTAAAAGATTCATGATGCATAAGTAAGAGCAGTGTAAAATATTGGTAAATAGTATAGCAACAGTCCCATGGTCTAGGTGAAAATAAGTTGCATGCATATTAAAAAGTTCATGACACATAATTAAGAGCAGTGTAAAATATTGTTAAATAGTATAGCAATAATTTCCATTGTTTTTCCACTTGTAGGCAGAAAAATACAATATTGCATTTTCAAGCAAATGTTATAATTTTGCTTTGTGGAATAAAGATAAAGAATGTATATTTTGAAAAGCTATACATTAATGAACCACTCCTTGGACATAAAAATTATATCATTTTAAAAGTTATTTTTATTGTTTCTATGTTTTATTTCATTTCTAAGAAATAGAACTATGCTCATACTATCTTGGCTTATTTATTTAGATTGCTCATGTAACAAAACTTTTAAAATTGCAGTCAATTTTGCCAAACATAGAAAAAAATTAGTTAAGTGTGTTGTTCAATGTAGGTAATATTATTGTTACTTTTTAAATATTCTAAGTTGATACTAATTTATCTAATGCCAATATAAAATAGAATATGGATGGAGACAAATATGGAACCAGGATTCTTCTACAGGGTCCAAGTTCAGGGTTAGGCCACATTTGTTTAATGCTCATTAGCTCTCATAGACCATTTGAACTTTAAATCACGTTTTATTTTATTGTTACCATTTCCCTTGAAGTATTTATTACCTCAGATATTTCCATTACCCTGCACTTTCTTTATGTTTGTTCCTATTGTTACTTATTATGGTCTCATAATGCCATTGGGATTTGATCTGTGGAATGGCTTCTTTAACTCAATTAAATATATCTGACTGTATGAAGTTCTAAGTTCCAAGGGTTTATTTTTAACCATGACAAGATGACACATTATAATAGCTTTTTAGCTAACCTAGATTGGAAGATACTATCTGACAGAGAAACTGTCATTGGCTGATGGGTGTGGATAACTGTAACTGAGAATGTATCATGCTGTCAGACTCAAACAATTGGTTTGCTGCTGCTATAAATGTGGGTTATGAGTGAAGATCAGAATTTTTTTTCTCAGGAGGCCTCCTCTTACCTGCTCTTCCTTATACATTTTCACACAGTTGTAGCAATTGTGGAATTTTTGAGAACAGATAGTTGTGAAAGTGTCAGTACACAGTTTCAAATGATTCTTACCAAGTTTAATAATACATTTGGCTAACTTCCACAAAGACTGGGAAGTAATAATTTCTTAGGTAACTCAGAAATTTGAAGCTTATATTGTAGAATCCTTTTATCTTTCAATGTTTTGTTAATTCTGATCTATTAAAAAATTTGATGTTTTTCAACGCTTCACTATATTTCTTTGCAGAGTACATTTAAACTTAATGGGAAAAAATGCTAAACAGCTTCACTGTGAATGGAAAAATCATGCTAATTCTGGTCTCCAGGCCCCTAGGCATCTAACTGCCACCTCCATCACATCCTGGACTATATTTTTGTTCTTTAGGAGCCCATAAGATCTTCTTTAAATGATTTCACCTCACTTGATCTCCTCCATCAATGAACACCTGTAATTTTCTCTACCAAGCATTTGGCATGGAATCATATCCTGCCTTCTAGGGTTACTTAGCTGCATTGTATCTGGATTATGCTTCTGAAGACCATGAAACTCTATTCTTGTTTTTCATGTACCCACATCATCCCTTAGCATAATGCATCGTAGCTGCTCAGTTACTACTTGAGTAAATTATAATATGTGTTTCTTCTTATGCTTAAGCTAGTCAAGTAGCAATAAGAAACATTATAGATTGAGTACTTCCAAACAGAGTGAGTTTATAACTTGAATTCTGTCATGGGAATTTGAAAACTACCAGCACAGCATTAAGGAAGGACAGAATTCCTGATGTGGGAACTTAGGGAAAGAAAAGGTAACTTTGGGGGCCTTTGCTGGTAACTCTCATTGTGATCCTGAACAACTTTATCTGCATATTCATCTCTGCTTGTTCTTCTGTAAAATGAGGAGGTTGGTTTAGAGCCTTTTAAGTTCTTTCTACAAATTTGGGAGTATTTTAATTAAAATATTGTATAGAATATCTTTTCTATACTTTTGCAGATATTATTTCAAGGTGAACAAAAATCAGAAGAAATAACAAAAGTATATGCAATTATTCAGGCAACCTCAGTTCTAGACCCAAAGAAGCTTATGTGGAAATGTGCAGAAAACAGTTAAAGAGTAGTATCCCGGATGGTAGGGCAGCCAGGGGGGCTGTGCAATAGAGCGAGAAAGAAAGGATCATTCAGTCAATAACTCTGCACAGTAG
This sequence comes from Theropithecus gelada, assembly GCF_003255815.1. Taxonomy (NCBI): domain Eukaryota; kingdom Metazoa; phylum Chordata; class Mammalia; order Primates; family Cercopithecidae; genus Theropithecus; species Theropithecus gelada. The sequence continues at coordinate 149,293,751 of NC_037671.1, read as the reverse complement.
GCTGTGCTTAGCTTGGAAGCTGTTCTATTCCTGCCAAAAGTCATAATCACACTGAAATCCATCCATTCCCCCTTGTAGGCAGGGCTGGCTTCATGGGTGTGTGATATGCAATCACACAAGGCCTCTCACTCAGAAGGGACCAGTACTTGGCTTAATATGCTGTTGCCATAATCTTGGAATTCTTAATACTTTCTGAACAAGGGGCTCTGCATTTGCATTTTGCCCTGGGCTCTGTAAATTAGATAACTGGTCTCTCCTGCAAATTAGAACAAGACTGACTGGAGATGAGAGAATAGAGAGAGCAGACACAGATAACCTGAGAAAACATCTAGACTGAAACAGTCATTTTTCAGAGTACACTCTGCATAGTTAGATGTCTGCAGAAGTCTTGACAGTAGTTAGTGGCAAAGGATGACCAGAACTGTTAAAATACAGTTGGAGAAGAACCAGCAGAGCTTCCTAATATGAACCATTGCAGAAGAAAGGACAGCAAATGCTTGGCAATTAAAATGAAATCTCAGTTTCAAGAAAGTATTTTAATGTATGACAACATGTTATGTAGACAGGATATAGAAGAACAGCCAATAAGTGAAAGAGAAAGAGAAAAAACTAGGATGCTGAAAAAAGATTTTACCAGATAAATATACATAATCACTATATTTTTCTAATAAATAAAATGCATGAGCCATATTATATAATTGTATATTAACTCAACTTTGGGTATTTACATGTAGTTACTCACATATGTTTGTCTACAATGCATATATATGTGTGTGTGTATGTATATCCATATATACACATAAAGTAAGGATAGCTAAATCTCCTCCCGCAGCCCCCATCACCATTTCACAGAGTGAATTCAGTGATCACATCGCTCTAGCTATGTGATTAATAGCCTTGTGATTTTAGGTCTGACTTCCCTAGGCCTGGGCTTCCTCATCCATATTATAAACAATTAAATTAAATCTGTCAGGTTTTTTACATATTTAAAGTTTTCTCTTTCTCTGAAGAAGAGAATAAAATAGTAATCTAGTCTCTTTCCAAATGTTGGTATTATTAAAAATAAGAATTCTGTTACAGGGATATAGAAAGTTGTCATCTTAAGGTCAACCTGTCTAACTTCAGGCTGGTAATGACAGAGTATGAACTTGGCTTCTGGGCTAATGTTCCTCACAGATATTGGAGAGCTCCCTCCTTAAATGTATGTACACAGCCAATGGCTGTTGAAAAGTCATATGTCATATTTCTCTTTTCTGCTTTCACTTTGCTCTCCTGTGATCTTTCTTTAATACAAAGAAACTTACATATTTACACAATTAGGTTTCTATAGCAGTGTGTATTTTATGCTCTATGAATACTTTCCGTACAGTACATTTGCATCCTTGTAATTTTTGTTCACTTTTAATAACCTCTCTGCAGTTCCTTCCTAAATTATGCCCTCTAAAATATGTTCCTATTGCACTTTAAGAGTTTTTCTTCACCCATTACAAAGACATCTCATGCTTTACTTTCATTGTGCTTGTGAATTTGGACCATTTTCAACTTGAATGGGATATTTTTATCTGAAGTACAATAAAATGTTTGTGTATTTTCCCTGTTGAAGGAAACAAATGGAATATGAATCTCATGAGTCTATTCTCTTACAAATTGCAATACTACTGAACAGTGCAGCTTTTATCTGATTTGACTCTGTAAAATTTTATTTGCATATATTTCAGAGTGCTACGTAGCAACTGCATTGATTAGGGAGAGACGTATATCTGTTCCTCCTTCCTTGAAAAATTAATAACAAAATCTCTCTCTCTCTTTCTCTCTTTATATATATGCAACACTCACACATACATAATACACACATATACATATATATGTACACACACAAACATACAAACATGCATATAAACATATTTTCACATATTTTTATATATGTTATGCAAATTCTGGTCTTCTTTATAGATAGAGAACTGAAGGAAGGAGGTATGTCATGGTTCTATTATTTAACACAGTACCAGGCACATAGTAGAAACAATAAATGTTTAGTGAATGAATAAATGAAGTGAACAAGCTGTGATCAGATACTTAATCTTATCTTTTAACAAGTTAATACAGAATGGAATTTTGGCAATACTTAAACTTGTCATTTTAAACTACTTGTGATACCCTATACAGTCCTCTGATTTTTTAATCTTAATATCACCTGTTTAATCTCCCACTAACATCCTCATTGAAAACAACTAAATGGCAAATAGATAAGCATGTATGAAATGCCTACCAAGAGCAAGCAAATATGGGAGGGTAGAGGAACAGAGCTCTTCTTTTTTTTTAAGCCCTTATAGTTTTGTGTGAGGAAAGGAAACATAATGAAAAAGCAAATAATCAAATGGTTCTCTGTGACATGGATCAAGTGAATGACCCACTTGAAAATCAAGGGCTTTAAATATTCAGAGCAAGAGGTTTGCAGCCATTGATGAAGCTTCATGGAGGAAGGACAACTCTTTCTTCTGAGAGAATAGGATGTTTAAATGAATCTCAAAACCAAACAGAAATAAACATAACCCCAAACCTTAGCGTGGAGAGTTTTCAAAAACAGGCTGTGGCATTTAAATTTTATTCTCCAGGCAATGGAAAGGCACTAAGCCTTTTTGAACAGGGTGGTAAGATGCAATTCAAAGGTGAAATACCACTGAGGTGAGGAAACCCTCACGAGATTGTTATAATACTTATAACATGAGCATAAGGTGTACACTCTGAGGAGAAAATTAACTGATAGAACCTGATGAATGGGTGAAGACAATGGAGAACCAGGAATACGAAGATTTCAGAAATGTCACCAATGATTCCAATCTGAAATAACCGAGGAAGTCTAAAGAAGGTTATGTGACTGAAGACCGAATAAATGGCTCTTGCGAGTGGGTATGAGCTGGTTTCAGCACACAGCTGCTAGGGTATGTCCATGTTTAAGGCACATGTGGAGAAAAATGTACCATCAAATGAGAAGGAAATAGTTAGACAGGTATTAGGAAAGGCAGGACAGGGAATTATCATAAGTGAAATAATAAGAAAGATTTTTAAGAGGATAGTTTAGGCTTTCTGTCATTTATACCTAAGTTACATCTACTATTAACAGCACAGTTATGCTCTTTAGAAAAACTAGTCTGCTATAGACATATCTTGGAGATACTGCAGGTTCTGTGTTAGACCATGCAATAAAGTGCATATAATAATAAAGTTAATCATACAAAATTTTTGGTTTCCCAGTGCATATGGAAGTTATGTTTATACTATACTGTAGTCAATTAAGTGTACAATTATTATGTCTAAATACAGTATATTTACATTATACTGTAATCAATTAAGTATTATATCTAAAAAACAATGTATATTCCTTAGTTAGAAATGCTTTATTGCTAAAAATGCTAATGATCATCTAAGCCTTTGGCAAGTTATAATATTTTTGTTGGTGGAGGGTCTTCCCTTGATGTTGATGGTTGCTGACTGATCAAGGTAATGGTTGCTGAAGGTTGGTGTAGTTGTGGGTGTTTCTTAAAATAAGACAACAATGAAGTTTGCTACATTGCTTAACTCTCCTGCCATGAAAGACTTCTCAATAGCATGTGATGCTTTTTGATAGTATTTTACCCATAGTAGAACTTCTTTCAAAATTGGGGTCAATTCACTTAAACTCTACAGCTGCTTTATCAATTAAGTTTATAAAAGCTTCTAAATCCTTTGTTGTCATTTCAATAATGTTCACAAGATCTTCACCTGGATTAGATTCCATTTTCCCCATTGTCTTGGTGATTAACATTGGATACTTGTTTCTTATGCAATTTCTGAAGCTGGCTTGAATTTCTCTTCAGAAAATGGGTTTTCCTTTTCTATTGCATCATCAGCCTGCAAATTTTCCAAACTTTTATGCTCTGCTTCCTCTTGAATGCTTTGCCACTTAGAAATTTCTTCTTCTAAGAAGAAATGACTTCTTAGAATTTCTTCATAAGTCATCTCTCTCAAGTTCAAAGTTTCACTGATCTCTAGGGCACGGGCAAAATGCTGCCAGTCTCTTTGCTGAAGCATAACAAGAGTTACCTTTGCTGCACTTCCCAACACGTTCCTCATTGCCATCTGAGACCACGTCAGCCTGGACCTTATTGTCCATTCAGTAGCAGCATTTTGGTCAAAGCTATTCAACAAGTCTCAAGGAAGTTCCAAACTTTCCCACGTCTGTCTTCTGAGCCCTCCAAGTCTCTAGGACGTTTCAAACTTTCTTACATTTTCCTGTCTTCTTCTGAGCTCTCCAAATTGTTCCAACCTCTGCCTGTTTACCCAGTTCCAATGTCACTTCCACATTTTGGAGCATCTTCATAGCAGCACTCCTGGTACCAGTTTACTGTATTAATGACATACTAGAGACTGGGTAATTTATAAAGGAAAGAGGTTTAATTGACTCACAGTTCCACCTGGCTGGGGAGATCTCAGGAAGCTTACAGTCATGGCAGATGGGGAAGCAAACATGTCCCTCTTCACATGGTGGCAGCAAGGAGAAGTGCCAAGCAAAACGGGGAAACGCCCCCTTTAAAACCATCAAATCATGTGAGAACTCACTGACTTATCACAAGAATAGCAGTATGGGGGTAACCATCCCTGTGATTCAATTATCTCCCACCACATCCTTCCCATGACGCATGGGGATTATGAGAACTGCAATTCAAGATGAGATTTGGGTGGCTACACAGCCAAACCATATCAATGACTAAAGCCTTGAACCCCTCAAATTCATCCATGATGGCTGGAATCAACTTCTTTCAAACTTCTGTTAATGTTGAAACTTTGACCTTCCCTCATGAATCCTGAATATTCTTAATGGCACTAGAATAAAAAGGAAAACCTTCCTTCGCAGAAGGTTTTCAATTTACTTTGCCTAAATCCTTCAGAAAAATATTTGTCTATGCAACCTATAACTCATAAAATGTGTTTTTAGGTCGGGCGCAGTGGCTCATACCTGTAATCCCAGCACTTTGGGAGGCCAAGGCGGGCGGATCACAAGGTCAGGAGATCAAGACCATCCTGGCCAACACTACTGGCCCATCTCTACTAAAAATACAAAAAATTAGCCTGGCGTGGTGGCGTGCACCTGTAGTCCCAGCTACTCGGGAGGCTGAGGCAGGAGAATGGCGTCAACACGGGAGGCAGAGCTTGCAGTGAGCCAAGATCGTACCACTGCACTCCAGCCTGGGTGACAGTGTGAGACTCTGTCTCAAAAAAAAAAAAAAAAAAATGTATTTTTTAAAAATAAAAAGAGGTTGGGAGGCCGAGGCGGGTGGATCACGAGGTCAGGAGATCGAGACTATCCTGGCTAACACAGTGAAACCCCGTCTCTACTAAAAATACAAAAAATTAGCCGGGCGTGGTAGCGGGCGCCTGTAGTCCCAGCTACTTGGGAGGCTGAGGCGGGAGAATGGCATGAACCCAGGGGGCGGAGCTTGCAGTGAGCCGAGATCGCGCCACTGCACTCCAGCCTGGGAGACACAGCCAGACTCCGTCTCAAAAATAAAAAAATAAAAAATAAAAAATAAAAAGAGGTACAGGTTGAATTACTCCTTGATCCATGGGCTGTAGAATGGATGTTGTGTTAGCAGGCATAAAAACAACATTAATTTCCATTAACATCTCCATCAGAACTCTTGTGTTACTAGGAACCTTGTAAATCAGCGAAATATTTTGAAAGGAATCCTTTTTTCTGAGCAGTAAGTCACAATAGTGGGCTTAAAATATTTAGTAAACTGCTGTAAACAGATGTGCTGTCATTCAGGCTTTGTTGTTGCATTTATAGAGCATAGGCAGAGTAGATTTAGCATGATTCTTAAGATCCTTAGGACTTTTGAAATGGTAAATGACTCTTGTCTTCAACTTGAAGTCACCAGCTGCATTAGCCTCTAACTAGAGTCAGCCTATCCTTTGAAGCTTTGAAGCCAGGCATTGACTTCTGTCTAGCTATGAAAGTTCTATTTGGCATCTTATTCTAATATAAAACTGTTGTATCTAATTAAAAAATCTATTGTTTAGGGTAGCCACCTTCATCAATGATCTTAGCTAGATCTTCTGGATCACTGGCTGCAGCTTCTATATCAGCACTTGCTGCTTCACTTTACACTTTCATGTTATAGAAATGGTTTCTTGCCTTAAACCTCATGAACTAACTTCTGCTAGTTTCCAACTTTTCTTCTGCAGCTTCCTCACCTCTCTCAGCCTTCATACAATTGAAGAGAGTTAGTTCTTTGCTTTAGATTATGCTTTGGCTTTGGGGAATTTTGTGGCTGTTTTGATCTATCCAGACCACTCAATACCTGCAATAAGGATGTTTCTCTTTGTTATCATTTATATGTTTATTGGAGTAGCATTTTTTAGTTTCCTTCAAGAACTTTCCCTTTGCATTGACAACTTGGCTAATTGTTTAGGGCAAGAGGCCTAGCTTTCATCCTGTCTTGACTTTTGACATGCCTTCTTCCTCACTAAGCTGAATCATTTCTAGCTTTTGATTTAAAGTGAGAGACATTTGGCTCTACCTTTCACTTGAATACTTAGAGGCCATTGTAGGGTTACTAATTGGCCTAATTTCAATATTGTTGTGCATGAAAGAATAGGGAGGTCTAAAGAAAGGGAGAGAGATGGGGGAATGGCCAGCCAATTGAGCAGTCGTAACACATATAACATTATTGATTAAGTTCTCCATCTTATATGGATGTGAATTGTGGCACCCTTGAAACATCAAAGATCACTGATCACAGGTCACCATAACAGACACAATAACAATGAAATGAAATAGGTGGAAATATTGTGAGAATTACCCAAATGTGACACAGAGACATGAAGTGAGCATATGTTATTGGAAAAATGGTGCAGATATCCTTGCTTAACTCAGAGTTGCCACAAACCATCAATTTGCAGAAACCAAAATTACTGTAAAGCCCAATAGAGTAAAGCCCAATAAAACAAGATATGTCTCTATTTGTTTCTCCCAATCTACCACTACTTTTATTTTTTAAACTCTGTACTTGATAACAAAATCATAATTTTTCAACAAATGAAATTTATAAAGTGATTATTCTGTGCTCAAAGTATTTGCAGTTTTTTTTTCATTTATTCTTCATACTAACCTTATTGATGAGTGACTATGATTATCTCTACTTTATAGTTGAAAATACTGGGGTAGAGAGAATTTATATAATATACCCATGTTGGCAGAGCCAAGATTCAAATAAAAGTCTGTTTAACTCAAACTGAGAAGCCTACAGAGGTGAGAGAGGTAAGAACCAAGTAGATCTGGGCAGCTGCAAGTGCCACTCTCTTCTCATTGAATGTTGTGCAGAAATGAAATTCCGGAGTTATAAATCTTATCATTTTTAAGGGAATTCAGATTTTAAGGTTAATTCTTCATTTTTAAATTTTTTCTCATATTTTTCAACGTTTCACAAATCAAAAAAACAGTGAGTATGGACCATTAAAGTCTGTACTATAATGGTGATGACATTTAACCTTTCTAGAGCAGTAGAGAAGGTAAGAGGAATAAGGATGAAGGAAACTTTGCAGAGATTTTAAATACACCATGTGAAGTCTTTTCAAAAGTCTAAAAGAGAACTTCAAGGAAAAATGTATTAAGCACATGCTATATGTAAAGTACATTATTATGATTTTTTCCAGGTATGGCGTCATAAGCTGTAATGACCTTTTATCTATTATCTGCCATTTTGGACCTACTTCAGTTCTATTTAATAAACATTTATGGAATGTTACCCATTTACTCTGTGCCTTGAACTAGGTAGTGTCTGTTGTTTCCCTGTTACTAATTTTCTTAACATTCCACCAACCCTCTTTTCTTTCCACTACCTACTCTCGGAGTGTTTGTCAATTAAGGTCTCTTAGGAAGTATCTTCTGGAAGTTCTCCAGTGTCAGTCTTTTTTGTCCTGGCTTATAGGATTTCTGGGCTCTGCCAGGGAGATTGTGGAATTCACCAACAAGGTAATCTGGGATCAGATTTTGAAGAGTAATGATAAAGAATTTAGGTAGTAAGGGACCATTTAAGGATTTTAAGCAAAGGAGAAACATGGTGAGAACTACACTTGAAGAGAAGACTCTGGGTCACTTTGCAAAATACAGTGAACTATAGATAAGGCTGAAGGCAAGGTCCCAGTCCTGAGGCCATGATAATAATTCAGAGGGAGATAATTAAAAGCCCAACAGAGATAATAGCAAATAGGGTCAAGATTTAAGATCTTTTTGTAAATAGAATTTATATACTTGTTGGATATGAATAATAAGGGTTATAATCCAATACTTACTTATTTTCTTGAACATATGATTTCCACTTTGGCCAATAGGGCTCTTTCAGTCCGCTCCTGTTTTTTAGTTTTTGTTTTGACATACCCCCATCATTGTGTGTGTGTGTGTGTGTTTCCTCATTTTCTGGTATTATAAGATACTCCCAGCTGATCTTACATATTTCCTGCTCTAGTCCTAGAAAGACTTATTTTTCCAAGATGCCCCTTATTGAAGAGTGGTGTTAGAAACCAAAAACTGGGTGTTAGACGTGCCCATTGCTACTGAGGTGTCATTGTTTTAGGACCTGTCAACTGACAGTGCAAGAAAATATGTGTGTGTATACTAACCTATGGGTACATGTATGTATGCATGTATATACACATATGTACTGTGTGCTTATACATGTGTATATTTCTGTATAAATATATATATTTACATGTGTAACTATATGTATCTATAATCAGCTAAATATGAACTCATACTAATGTCCCCAATTCTAATCCATTATCCCATGGATCATTCTGGCCTTCTCTTCTTCAACCTCCCACTAAAACAGTGAAAAAATTGGGCTTTTAGCATTCTCCATCCATTTACTTAATTGATCAATTACAATGCAGTTGTATAGCAGTATCAGAATTGCTAACATTGCTAACATGGAACAATACTTATCAACTAGAGTACAGTGCTTATGTAGAGTTTCGTTTTCCTTTAGTCTTACAGACTACTAATTTCCAAAATTACTTAGGTCAGAACGTTTTCTGCTCACCCTCTTTAGTTAAGTTGTTTCGTATATCTATAATACAGTTAGGTTATCTTGTCACAGTCTGCATTATTTACTGGGCTCTTCCAACCTCCTAAATGATATTATTAAAAAAATTCATACATTAAGGCTTACTCTTTATGCTGTAATATTCTGTGGATTTTGATAAATGCATAATTTCATGTATCGACCATTATAGTATTATACAGAATAGTTTCACCACCCTAAAACATCCCTTGTAATTTACCTATTCAGTCTTCCTCTCCTCAGCCCTCGTTCCTGGTAATCACTGATATATAGTTTTGCTTTGTTCAGAATACCACAGAAATGTAATCATAAAGTCTAGAAACATTTCTGACTGACTTCTTTCAGTTGACATATGCGCTTAAGGTCCATCCACTTTTTTTTGGTTAATTTTCTTGTATTATTAAATAATATTTCTTTCTATAGATGTATCACAGTTTATCCACTAACCTACTCAAGAACATCTTGGTTACTTCCAGTTTTTGGCAATTAAGACATACATAAACACTAGTGAGAAGATTTGTATATGGATATAAGCTTTCAAATCAGTTGGGTTAATATCTAGTAGAATGATTGCTAGAACATGAAGTAAAATTATGTTTAGTTTTCTAAGAAACCATCAACTGTCATTCTAAGTGACTAAACTAGTTTGCATTCCAACCAGCAATAAATAAGAGTACCTCCTATTTGTTCACATCTCTGACAGTATTGGGATTGTCTTTTTTAAGCAATTTCAGCCATTATGGGATGAGTAGTAATTATTTTAACCTTTAAAATAATAGTTATGATAAATTGAAACAGAATGCATACTTGCAAATCTTTTTTTTTTTTTATTTTGAGATGGAGTTTCATTCTTGTTCCCCGGGCTGGAGTGCAATGGCGTGAACTTGGCTTGCTGTTACCTCTGCCTACTGGGTTCAAGCAATTCTCCAGTCTCAGCCCCCTGAGTAGCTGGGATTACAGGTGCCTGCCACCACATCCAGCTGATTTTTGTATTTTTAGTAGAGACGGGTTTCACCATATTGGCTAGGCTGGTGTCGAACTCATGATCTCAGGTTATCCACCCTCCTTGGCCTACCAAAGTGGGCATGAGCCACTGCACCGGGCCAATATTTGCAGATCTTTCCATTTTTGTCAATCAAATGTTGGGTTATTTTCTAAGTTGAAAATCACATTAACACATTTAATTTTACAGCATTTTAAATTATATCCAAAGTTTAAATACACTGATGTAAGGGACCAGTAGTGTAAATACACTGATGTAAGGGACCAGTAGTATAAATACCTCAAAGGGGGATAATCTAAATATGAATTGTGTTTGGCTTAAAATGCATTTTATGATTTCTTTTGTGATGGCAAACTTACTACTATAATTACGGTAGATTTAAGAGTTATATGTACATATTGCCAAAACAACTGGTGGGAAGCAGTGCAATTTTTATTATGGGTTCTTAATGTATACTAATGAGAGTTTGTATTATTACTTTAATTTAATTTACTAGTTTTATCTTAACTTCCTGATTTGGCATTGCGTAGCTTCAGGTTCAGGCAAAATTAAAATAGTGTTTTTTGTTTTTTGTTTTTAATGTTTACATTCTTTCTACAAATCAACAGGAGAATATGGTGTGATGGCTAGCATGTGAGGTTGAAGAAACTACCTTGGATTAAAGAGGTTCCAAAGACACCAATACGCAAAAAAACCCCAAAAAAAACCAAAAAACCAAAAAACCCAAAAAGTTGATTACATTGGATTTCTTATGTAAGTATACTAACAAAAAGCTAAAGCTGAAGTAGATGCTAAATAAATTAAATTCCTGTTGAGCAAACATATTGGTGACTTTTAAGAGGTATCTCTCTTTGTAACAGATGTAATTCCATGATATATTGTCTTAAACTTATTTGATGATAGAAGTTTTTTTATTTCAATAATTTGTTTTTGTCATTACTATATTCTTAAACATTTAGGATACTGGAAATATAAGATCCTGTTGAATGTTTTATATAGATGATTTTTTATGATAATGAAATTATTCCTGATGTAACAATTTTTATTTTCATACAATGCAAATTTCAAATAAAACAGAAAATAATGTAAATATTACTTCATTGTATTTAGTGCTACTCATTTGAAAGAGAAAATTAGATATTAAAGTCAGAAGATTCCCAGATGATCTATTAGATATTAACATTTATTTTAATTTATTATATTATTTATTAAATATTAAATTATTAATTTAATATTTAAATTATATATTAAATTATATAAATTTATTTTATATTATATATTAAATTATATATATTTATTATAATGTTATATTAAATTATATAAATTTATTATATTATTATATATAATTTATTATATTATTATATATTAGCATTTATTTTAATTTATTATATTATATTTATTATATTATTTATTTATTTTAATTTATTATATCATTATAAATTATTTAATTTATAATATGTTATTATAAATATTATAATACTATATATCATTATTATATTATTATATTATTATTGAGAGTGTTTCACTTTCACTTCAGCTCAGTGCATTATCTCTACCTTATTACATAGCTCTTTTTTCTGGGGAGGCATGGTTTCAATCATGGAACTTTGTTAATGATGTGTGGATTGCCTGCAACTATTGCCCTAACCCTAAGTGTTATTTTTCAACATCTAGAAGTCATGGTTCATAAAGTGAAATAATAGTTTGAAAAATAAATGTAATATGTAAGGCAGCAATTTATGTAGAGTGAAAGTCAGTAGCTAGGGTGAGAACTAGCTAGTAAAATGCTTTCTCCTCCAAGATGAATTAAATAACTACTGGGAATCCTAACACAAGGATCTTGACATTGTGATCTACTTGCCTGTCTATTGTCTTCTCCATATTCCCAAACCAAGCACTCTAAGAAGTCAAGAACCACTACAATCCATGTTTCGAATGAAGAAATTCCTCAGCATTTCAAAAAATTAAGCCAGTTTATAAACTCTTTTTATCAGAAATATATACACATTTAAAGCCACATTCTAACGTGGATAATTCTGACAATGATCCCCTGAGATGAGGGAACTCATGACACTTTTACTCATTGCCAGTTTGTTCCTGATTGCATTCTTCCTGTAGGATTCAGGAGCAATAATCAAATACTGTCAGTTTTCTGATACTTATGCAGGGTAAATATGTGAGTAGATCAGACTTTCAGAAAACCTTTCATGATTAATAAGTAAAAAAATGTCATCTTAAAACCACTCAGCAGTTTTCCTGAGACCAAACTTGCATTACAGCCTGAGAATGGATTTATGTATCTAAATGCAAAAAAAAAAAAAAAAGAAACCATACCAGTACTAGAAGAAAACATAGTAACTTGTTCTTTAACACAGTTGTAGGGAAAAACTTCCTCTGACTCAAAATTCCAGAAGTGATAGTAAAAACAGATTAATAACTTCGGCTAAACAAAATTAAAGTTTTCCTCAAAATTAAGAACACCATAACCAGCCGGGTGTGGTGGCTCACGCCTGTAATCCCAGAACTTTGGGAGGCCGTGGCGGGCAGATCACGAGGTCAGGAGATCAAGACCATCCTGGCTAATACGGTGAAACCCCGTCTCTACAAAAAAATAAAAATACAAAAAATTAGCTGGTCATGGTGGCGGGTGCTGTAGTCGCAGCTACTCGGGAGGCTGAGGCAAGAGAATCGCTTGAACCGGGGAGGTGGAGGTTGCAGTGAGCGGAGATCGTGCCACAGCACTCCAGCCTGGGCAACAGAGCAAGACTCCATCTCAAAAAAAAAAAAAAAAAAAAAAAGAAAGAAAAAAGAAAAAAAAGAACACCATAGCCAAAGAGAAAAGATAATAGGAAAATTGGGTAAAAATGTTTACAACATTTATGACTGACAGGGGATTAATACTCACAATATAAAGAGTTATTAAAAATTGAGGGTATACTCCACCCAGTTTCTCCCAAAAGTAGCATTGCAAAACAATTGTAAAATATCACAACCGGGATATCACCATCCATACAATCTTATTCAGATTTCATCAGTTCTATTTGTACTTATTTGAGTTATTGTTTCTTTAAGAGTGTAACCACAGAAAAAGTAAATTATTGAATTTCACTCTCTATAAAATGGGGAGTAATGATATAAACCTACCTAGGTTCTTGTAAAGATTAAGTGAGCTAATGTTTACCACAGTACTTGGCATATAGTGACCATTTATTAATGGAATCATCCCATGTTTCCTGCTATCACTGTGATCCATCTTCTGTCCTTATTTGCCTCTTAGCCTTAGCCTTTGCTAACTTCCCTGGGATTTCACCAAACCCAGTCCTATTCTTCAGCTTCTGTAAGAGCCCATATCTCTATTCTTTACTCTTTTCTATGGCACCTAATATGTACAAATGGTCTCTTCTTATTTGCAATCCCCAGAAATAAACTAGAATTGAAGGTAGCTATTCCCACTCAAAAGGTAAAGGAAGGGCTGGAGAAGATGGAGCCTCTTTCTGATGAAGTCATAGCAGGCAAAGATGATTTTTTTCTCATCTCTATTTTAAAGTTCTATGGAATTGGCATGAGAAATGCTTTAATAAATGGAGGTAAGGTCATATGATACTGCACTATTAGAATGATAATCCATTTACATGAAGGCTAAGTAAAGTAGGCTTTTAGAGTCTTGCCTGAGATCCATTTATTATATTCATTCTAAAACCAATATTAATTTAGCACTTACTATGTGTTCATTTTCATATGGACATTTAACAAGGACTTTATAGATACTGTTATGTAGACACTACTAATAATTGATAGACAGTGCCTATTAATATTTAGATTGTTATGTGGAGACAGAATAATAGTTCAAGATAGCTCCTTAGAAGAAAAGTGAGCAGATGAGTAGCAATAGCTATGATAAAGTGTATAAACTAAGTCTCTATTTTCATGAAGCTTCCACATTCATTTTTATTTGGAATATTGTTCTGGAGTTTAAACAACTGATCCCACCTTCAGAATATTACCCCATTGTATTATTTGGAATACTCTTGCTTTAAAGGAAATGTAATGGCCAAGTTTGGGTAATAAGGGAAAAACAACTTGGTATATGATATTTAGGGGAAGACAGGATAAAACTAAAGATTCTTTCTCTAAAAGATCTTCAGTTTTAAAGATAGAACAGGGCTTAGGAATATTCCAGGATGATAAGACCCAAATAACTCAAGGACTTAAAAATAGTATAAGGGGCTGGGTGCCATGGCTCACATCTATAATCTCAGTGCTTTGGGAGGCCAAGGTGGAAGGATTGCTTGAACCCAGGAGTTTGATGCTGCAGTGAGCTATGATCATGCCACTGCACTCCAGCCTAGGTGACAAATGAGACCCCATTTCAAAAAAAAAGGCCAAAAGAAAAGCCAGTTTTCTAGTATCTAAATTGTAACTTAAGAGTGGGATATATGTGATAGAGGACATGAGAAGTGAGAAGACATTCGAGGTAATTCAAAGCAGCTACTTAACATGATAGTTCATTTGAAAAGAAATGCTGATACCAGCAAGGTGCCTAAGTCAAAATCTGAGGAAGGAAGAAAGGGGCAAGTCAGATTTCCCTAGCAGACACAAGGTAAACTTAGCTGAGCTGTTGAAAAGGATACACATGAAATCATTGCAGCTTTATGAGATCTCTTGCCCTTAGGAGGATAAAATAGTGATTAAAAGGGATCAACTCAACTTGGAGGTAGAAGAATTTAGGGTAAATTATCCAGAAGAAAAAGAAAACTAAGGCCAAGGTATGGGAACATATTCATGGGCCAAAGGGACATATTTAAACCTGGATGGAACTAATCCAGCAAACTGGGCTTAATTCATTTATGCATTTAGAGTTTGAGTCTTTTTACATGCAATAAACTGTGCTAAAGATTGAAGAGATGTACCTATTAATAAAACATAATCCTCATCCTTAATTCTTATATTATTAATAAACTATTCCCTATCTTTGAAACAATGTTGAAGTTGTTATATCACTAAAACTCATTCTATCCTTTATTCTAGGAGATTACCTATGTACTCCTTTACACTATAGTGAAAAGTAGGTGAGTATCTTACCTGTGTGAGTTGCACGACTGTGGACTGAATTAGAACAAAGGGAAGAAGCAATGAAGGCACGCAGGTCACCCAGAATAATCCGTAGTGGGAGAAATCACTTTAATTTTACCCTTGGGTGGAAGCACTGAATGGTGAATAAGAGATATATTCTAGTGAAGATATAATAACTTAAAATAGCTATTCTTTAAATACCCTGTGAGAGCAAACTTTTATACATTGACTGTAAAGCCATGATGGACAAGTTGGGGTGCCATCTCGTACTGTGCTCTGGTTTGTCTCAGTGGTTGCTTTTGGTCAGGAAATTACTCATTATATTTTAAAAGGAACGTAGGGGCTTAGAATTTAGAACTCTCTAGAATAACAGACCGTTTAGCTGGAATGATATAAACTGGAAGAAAAGGCAGCCACTCTTCCTTGCTGCCTTGGTGTTGGCTCACTGGATTCCATAGTTCAGTGACTTATATCTGGACATTATGAAACTTTATCACAAAGAGTTTTATTCTGCTTTAAACCTGCAGATGCAAAGTAATTTAGTTCATATGCTGCAGTGATGCAAATCAAAACCCATAATATTTTTATTAATTGCTGAAAGCAGACAGGGTTTCAGAAGCATAAAAATACCAGCACAGAACTATAGAAACACAAAATGTAAAGAGTAGGATTGGAGAGATGCCCAGCATTTTGGAAGTAAAAGGTCTGCTTATACATGATTTTATAAATCTAGTTTTGCTGAAGCAGAATCAGCACAAGTAGTTTAAAATTTTAAAAATTCTTTGGCATAAGCTAAAGCTTCTTAATTCAAATCTTGACATTAAGCACCTTTTAACTTGTTTCTTACTTACAGTAAAAACTGATTTTATTCCTGTTCAGTTGACGCTCCTACCCACTGTCATTTTGGACACAATTTCATTTTGTTCCCTAAGGTCTTCTCTCATAATAAACTGGAACCTTCCCAAATAGCTAAGGTCTAAGGCACTATCTACTCACAGAAAATAAACAGTGCCTAGCACAGTAGTCAATCTAAAAGATTCAAATAATCATAAAATAACTGAAATGCCAACGTCAACTTTTACTGTTCAAAAGAAGGGAAATGAATAAAAATAAAAATATTTGCCAGTGCAGCAGTGAGGCAGATATCATTATATATGTGATATTCACCCCTGCCATTGAACACAATGAAAGTGCTTATCGTTTCCCAACAATTCAGTGATGATAATGGTAACGTTCAGCACCATAATGTGAACTGTCACTGTGTGGCTTGGGACTTAGTTATATTTGCAAAATTATACATCTAGAGGTAACAAGTTGCCAGCTGTTTCTACATAATCTTAGTTTATATATTCAGATGCAAAATGACAGTTGTGATGTCAACTATTCTATTCTATATGGTATCTGTATGATTCTCTGCAAATTTTCTTTCTTATCTTGAGGTACTTTCACATCATATCCATCCAATAAGGTAGGCTGTATAGCAAAACACCATCTCAGGCATCCACTAACACATTGTGAGGCCCAATCTCTAGAGCTTTAGATTCAGGAATCTAGATGTTCCTCATGTGTTTTTGAAGTGATTCTAAGGCATATCTGCAAACCACACCTTGAAAGACTCTAAAATAGTAGGTCTAAAAATGAGCCGCTGCTTCACATTTTTTAGGATGGTTACAACAACAACAATAACAACAACAAAACAGAAAGTCACGTGTTGACAAAGACGTGGAGAAATTGAGACCCTTGTGCCCTGTTTGCAGGAATGTAAAATGGAGTGGTAGCTATAGAAAACAGTATAGCATTTCCTTAAACCAGGGGTCCCCCTTCCCCAGGGAACCGGTCTGCGGCCTGTTAGGAAGTGTGCCTCAGAGCAGGAGGGAAGCAGCAGGCAAGGGAGCATTACATTACAACCTGAGCTCTGCCTCCTGTCGGATCAGTGGCAGAATTAGGTTCTCATAGGAGCACGGACCCTGTTGTGAACTGTGATGCACGTGATCTAGGTTGCATGCTCCTTAAGAGACTCTAATGCCTGACGATCCAAGGTGGAACAATTTCATCTCCAAACTATTACCCCCCATTCCTTCCCTTGCCCCATGTCTGTCCTGTCTGTGCAAAAATTGTCTTCCATGAAACTGGTCCCTGTTGCCAAAAAGTTTGAGGACTGCTGCCTTAAACTATTAAAAATAAAAGGCTGTATCATCTAGCAATTCTACTTTTGGATATATATCCAGAAGAACTGAAAGTAGAGCCTTGAAGAGATATTTTTGAACCCATGTTCGTAGAAGCATTATTCACAATAGCCAAAAGGTGAAAGCAACTCAAGTGTCTATCAACAGATGAATGGATAAAGAATTTCTGTTATACAATGGAACATTATTTAGCCTTAAAAAGAAAGGAAATTCTGACACATGCTACAACATTGATACACCTTGAAAACATTTGGCTAAGTGAAGTAAGCCAGTCACAAAAAGATAAGTACTGTCTGATTCCACTCACATTAGGTACCTTGAGTAGTCAAAATCATAGAGGAGAAAGTAGAACAGCGGCTGCCAGGGGCTGGGGAGAGGTCATAATGAAGAGCTGTTAGTTTATGGACATAGAATTTCAGTTTTACAGACAAAAAGAGTTCTAGAGGTTGGTTGTGTAACAATGTGAATGTACTTAATACTACTTAATACTACTGATGTACACTTAAAAATAGATAAAAAGGTAAATTTTATGCTATGTATATTTTACTACAGTTAAACAAAGTAGCTGCTGCTGGGGCCATTGGTGACAGTACATTGAGGCACTAATGGGTGAACAGGCCATTGCACTGTTCTCAAAAAACATTGCCTGTGAAAGGAAGCCGGGATGCATGGCAGTTTGAAGGTTGACAAAGAGAAAAAGACTTCTTGGAATGACTTGAAAAAGACTCTAAACTGAAGGAAAGAACTCAATGGAGAGAGAAGTGTTGATAATGCAAGCCATTTAAATATTATATTAAAATAAATATGTTTGTAATTCACAAGTAAAACTTGGCACCCAGTGGGTTCTCAGTATCTTGAGTCCTTCAGTGTACACTCTGCATCAGAAAGTGAATTTGTTGAAATGTCTGATGGACTGTAACTTTTCATATTTCTAAGCCATGTTAGTGAAAGTGGGTAGGTATCATGGTTAAAAGTCCTTCTTATCTGGCTGGAACTATGCTAGCTCTGAAACACTGAATGCTTTGTTGGAAGTTTTCAGAAATGCCAAATGTAAAAGAGGTTCACATCATTGTTTTTGTACAGCACACCCTTATTCATGACATGGGTTATCACATTGATTCTATAACTAAAATGGCCACCAGTATTTCAAAATATAATAATCTTGGCAACCTCACTATACTGCTGAGGATAAGGAAGACTGATTTTAATACTGGGACCTAGATTTAATTATGTCATCTTCAGAGACTAGAAATATTCTCATACTGAATCCTGTAGATTCTCCCATTCTTTTCTCCAAATGGAACCACCTGGCTCCTGGGCTTCTCTGAACCCTGCAGAGATGTGGTCACTAGGACTGAGGTGTTGCCCAGTCCCACAATGCAGGTTTGCAACCCCCATGTGGCTATCTAAATCTCCAGTCTATTTTAGATAGAGAATATCCAAATAGGGCTCTATGCTTCAGCACCATTGGGACATAGAGAAATAAATGTCATTTTAAGTATGACACGTATTTCCATGAAAAATTTCAAAACATGCTTGAAACAGGACTGAGTAATATTTGAAAGGTAGCAATTCAGATTTTCAACGTGCCAAATGAGCTTATTTCTGTGTGTATTTAAATCATTTAAATCATGCAAATATCTTTTTCCAATTATAATTTATTCTACTTAATTTACCACATGTTAAAATTCATCGACCATCCTAATACTCAGCAAAAAGAAAAACAACAAACTTGTCAATTGCGGGTAAAGGTGAGGTGTCCCCAGTGAGTCTAGTGAATCGTAAAGAGGACTGAAGTTTCCTGACAGCTATGTGGGTCTTTGCTAGAAGTCTACACGCTCTTCCCATCTATGACTATAGAAGTGTCTGACATATGGTCTTTGTGCTGCTTAATTACACATTTCTTTTCCACTCCAGTTAACATATTTCACTTATTTGTCATTTCTAATATTTTAGCTAAAATTATACCATTTTTCTTCCTTTCAGTTTGACTGATAGCATGAATCTTGATTGCCAGGAAAAAAAAAAAAAAAGATTCAGTCCTCTAAAGAAAGAATGAGGATCTAATCAGCAAAAGTCCTGAAAGAATCTGACATTCTCTTTGGGGGATGATTGGCTGCCCAAAAAAGGGAGCATGTGTGAGAAACTTCCTTGAGTCTCTGCTATCTGATTAACTTGTAAAGGCTAAAATCAACTGACAAATTCAATTATACATTCAAATTATATTTCTAAATTGGCTTAATTTTTTAAAGTGATGAATGAACCCTAGGAGAAAAATTCCATTACAATACGAACAAGCAGAAATAAGTCACACCATTAATACTATGCCTGTGCACACAAACTTTCCTAATTTTTTTTTTGATTAGCAGGATCATTTTAATGAACACAAATATCTGGCATATATAGGTCAGCCATGGTATTTACTTTCTAGGAGAAGAAAGCTGTTTAGGGTGCAGGAGAGAATAAAAGAAAGATGTCTTTGGCAAAGTAAACCAAACCAAAACAAAACAAAAGAAAAAAAAAAAACTGCTTCCTTTGGGACTGTTTCTATGCTAGCAAAGTAGACCATAATAAAGAAAACTATTTGATATTTGTCTACAGAATGTTTCTAAAGGTATAGAATTTGCTAATGACTGCCTGGTAGGAGCAATTCAGGAAGAAGTCATTGCTGATTGCAAAAGACATTTCTGAATTAGAGTCCTACGTAGTCACATAGTGATAAGTAACATGTTGCTAAACATTTGCCCCCTCTAGAGACTTAATGTACCATAGTCAGAAAAAAAAAAGAGAAACATTCCCTATATATTCTACTATTAAAGTTTGAACCAGTGTCAGCACTTGACTACAGTAAATCTCAATTTTATGGAATAGGTTGGGACAGAACTGTTACATAAAAATGGATTTTTACCACAAAATGGAAATTTGCAATTTATCCTAAGAATATTATGGAAAAAAACAGTCTATTTGACTAATGATAGATGATAAATCATACCAACGTTTTTCCTTTTTTCTTTTATATCAATAAATTAGCAGACAGAAAAACTCAATGAAAATTATAAACTCATAAGTATTAAGTCTTCTTTACTAGTCAGTCACCTTCATTTGATAAAAATGACATGTTAAATTGAATTTTTTCTCGGTTAACAAATATTATGAATTGTAGTTCATTATTTTTTTATTACTCAAATTTTACCTGGATTGTTTAGATATTGAAATTGACTTAGAAAGGAAGCACTCCCAACCTGCCATCTCTAAGGTAGCTGTGAAGATAGACACAGGACAGAAGATTCAGAAGATTTTTTAGTATTCTGCATAAGCGTCACTTTCAAGCACTTAACTTTCTGCCAGCACATGTTGCAAATGAGAAAACAGAGGCTCAGAGAAGTTAAGCAGATGCATAATCACACAGTAAGTGTGGTGAGCCTGGAGTTTGACTGTGTGTAGACTGTGTAGTTGCAAAGATTGTGAATTTTTTTCATAGGAAATTCTATGGGGAATATTAATCTTAGAAATATTAAAAGACAATGAACAAAAAGTTGTACACAAATATTCATAGTCACATTATTCCTAATAGACAAAAAGTGGGAGTAACCCAAGTGACCATCAACTGGTGAATAGATAAGCAAAATGTGGCACGTTCATACAATGGAACTCGTTTGGCAATAAAAAGGAATGAAATACTGATGCATGCTATGACATGAATGAACTTTGAAAATATTATGCTAAATAAAAGAAGCCAATCACAAAAGGCAACATGTTGTGTGATTGCACTCAGATGAAAAGCACAGAATAGGGAAATCTATATATAAAGAAAGATGTGTAGTTGCCAGGGGATGGGAGAAGGGAGAGATGGGGAGAGATGGCGAATGGGTACAGGGTTTCTCTTTAGAGAAATAAAAATGTTCTAAACTTAGATTGTTGTGATAGTTGCACAATTGTGATTATACTAAAAAATCATTGAATTCAACCTTTATTTGGGTGAATTTCATAGTATGTGAATTATATCTTGGTAAGATGTTAAAAAAGACAATGTGCAATGATTCTGTCGTTACATCACAGTGACCTCGTCTTTTTTCTTCATTTTGTTCTGTTAACTAGATGAGCCCTCAGAGATAAAATCATTTGACTCAGGGTTTTCTTGTGAATATGCCTGGGGATAACACCTCCTCCAGAATAGCAACTATTCTGCTCCCTTTCATTCTCTTGTTTTATGGAAAATATCCAGGAGAATAGGCATAGTGACCCACCAATGGGCAGAACCAGAGTGGGCTAAACTCTCAAGCTTATGAATCTTCAGAACACACAATTCATTCATTAAAGGAGGCCTTTAATGGTGGAATTACAGTCATCTTAGATGCAGAGATTTGCTTTTTAATATAATGGCTGAACTAGTGTTATTCCTTTCAAAATACTTACAAAGGGATGGTTTTTACATACTCTGAAAATATGTCTACTCATGTGAAGGCTTACTATTGTTATAATTACTGTTATTGTCATTCTGGAATCATTTTTAAAAGTTTTAAAACTTTTTCTGGAATAATGATACTAATTATTTGGGGACAAATTTTGTTTCTTAGTTATGCCGGAAGTTATTTGAACTCAACACAAATGAACATGACCGGTAATCACACTGAGTAATGCCACTGGGATTCAACAATTGATACCTACCTGGGTTCTTTCAAAGGGAAATTTTAAATTATCTGGAGTAATTGTTGTGTAATTTATTTGATATTTCATATATATTTATTGAGTATCACTAATTGTCTTAGACAGTGGGAAAATGTTACATATATAAAGTGACAGCTATGAAGAGGAGAGTAATTAACATTTAATAGTGCTACGATTTACAGAATAATTTTACATAATTTATCTTAGAACATTATTCTCAGAACTCTAATTTTTTTAAAACCCATTTTAACTGAACATGAGGTTCACTTATACAAATAGTGAGAAAGTGTCAAAGCGGGGCTCAAAGCTAGTTGTGTGTACTGTAGTTCTGGATCATCTTTTTAATTAGAATATTGTCTGCAGTAAAATTTTATAAAAGAACACTTGCTTACAAACACCTACACATATGTGATGGCATTTATTCATTCATTGACTCTTTCAACAAGTATTTGTTGAAAGTCTACCATATGCTAGACATTGTTCTAGGTGTTGGAATTCTGCAGAAAACAAAACAGACACAATTTTCCTGCCCTCATGGAGTTTATCCCCTAGCAGGGAAGATGACTATAGACTAGAAAAATTAGTAAACTATATAATATGAAGATGATTATAAACAAGAAAAATTAGTAAACTATACAGTATATTAGATGACATAAGTGCAATGGAGAAAAATAAAGCAAGAAGTGAGAGAGAAAGCTGTGGGGGTTAATCAGGAGAAGAGGGTTCTAGTCAGCAGGAAGGGCAGATGCTAAGCCCTAAGACTGGAGTGTTCTTGGCATGTTCAAGAAAAAGTGGTTAGAGGGATAAAAGGGGCCAGATTATATGTTGTGCTGAATTCGCCTTTAACTAAGTGATATTAGGAGCCACTGTAGGCTTCTGGGAGAAGGGATGTCATGAAGCTCATGTTGATTGTTGTGCAGCTGTGTTTAGCTGATGTTGGGCAAGGGCATGTTTCCTAAAGGTCCATCTCATCACTCTGTGATCTCAACCGATATTCTCAGACTCTGACTGTTTTTAGTGCTCCCCATACCACATCTTGGAAACAGATGTCTCTTGCTTTGCTTATTTATAAAGTCCTCTTTAGATTCCATGGGTGTTCCCATAGCGGGCAGATAAAAACTTGTTTGGGAACCCCAAAAGCTAAAGTGGCAACTACCCTGTAATTCCTATAGTTGGTGGGTGCAATAGGCATGCACAGAACTGAGAGGAACGTCTATCATCTAAAAATTATGTTCTGAACCTTGAACCCTGGTCACAAAGCAAAATGAGATCTTAATTATACAGGTCTCCAAATAATTTTACCATTGTGTGTAATTTCTCTGTGTGTCTTTTAATAAATAACTTTTCTTGTCAATAGACTTTAAATCTCTGGGTTCAGAGCCTATTGTTGTGAAAAGAGGGAACAAAAATAAGCTTTATCAAGCTGATAGGAAAGTACCAAAGAACACCCCAAACATGGGGCTTTACCTTTAGACATTGCTCTTATTCTGGAGTGAAAATGTGTAGTGGAGTGATTTCACCTGTGCCTCCTTCAACAACCACATTTCCTTAACTCTAGTCAAAAAGTGGCACTAAAGTATTCACTTTAGTCAGAATCTAGATGTTATATTTTCCCTTTGGTTTGGGTATGTGGAGGAGGAAGAGGAAGAGTGAAGGAGGCTAAAGAAAAAGAAGAGGTAGAAACCGGGTAGCAGTTTTGTGGAGTTGGGCAGAGGCAGTGACAGGGAGCAGGAATTGATGGGATGGTCCATGGTCTTCTGCAGCTGCTAGCAATGTACATCGTGGCCCTTGATTCTCCCAGCTCGTCCACCTCAGTGACTCCCACCTGGCCATAGTGCCGGCTGCTTTGGGTGAGACTGTTCTATGGTGTCAAACCAACCTGGTTTCAGAAGGGGCATGGATTCTTCCTAGATTTGCTTACAGAGTGATCAGGGAAGAGTGACTCACAGAGCAGAGCTCAAGGCTAAGTTTAGTTCTAGCCCCACAGTGAGGGGAGAGGAGAAGGGGACATGAAGATACCACATCAGAAGAAGTGTGAACAATGAGACCCTGGAGCAGCCTTTCACCTTAATCTCCCATGCCAACCCTTTCTCCTAATATGTGGTCAAGCGTCATGTTTGGGATGGCAAGCCACAAGATCCCTCAAGCTTTGTCACACCTTGATGTGGAGCATGAAGGGAGATTCCATAGCTGATTTTCATCCTTAGCAGCTACAAGTTAGGGAAGATAACCAGTGTGATCTGGCTAGAAGAGAAAATGGAGAAAATGTCTGTATTCTAGAGGGCTCCAGAGAGGAATTGCCACAAGGGGTAATGGAATGAAATCTACCTCTTCCCAGCATTTTCAGGGAGTGGGTGGCATTTATAGGGTTAAACCATAATGATTTCTGTGACCCAGGTGCTCAGCACTCTCTGAATCATTCTCATGGTTTCTGGGACAGCCTGCAAGGCTCCTCTGACATGAATAAATGCCTACTGCCATCACTGGGCTCTGTCTCTCCCAGTTTAAATGAGGAGTCTCCCATTACTCAGTCAGGCATACCTGCTTCTTGCTTCAGAGCCTCCGTTTCTTGGAAATAGCCTGTCAGGTCCCATCTGCTTCATGGAGCTGCCAGTCCCTTGAGAGGAGGACCTACACTCTGATCTCCTGTCAGATGCTAGAAACCCAGAAGGGAATAGCCCTTCCAATCTGTCAGAAATTGCTTTTGTGATATCAAGGCCTGCCTCGGGGAACCACAATATACTATGCTCAGATGAAAATTGTATCTGTAAGTACACCACTTTCTTCTTTAGAGGGCCGGCGAAACTTCTCTTACTTTCATTTGTAGGGAAGGCTGCAAAGGCTTTAAATGTATAGCCCTTAATAAGTAGGATTCTGCCACACACAAATATTGCTTTCCTATATCTGGCAGGTGTGGAGAAGGCCCAAGAATAGACAAAAGGCTTTTCACCAGCAAAAAATGAAAGTTAAACTTCCATGTCAGCTCCAAGCATGAAGTGGATTGTAGCAGGTGCAATTAATTGCCATCACATTTATTGGAACCTTGAAAATAATTAGCAAGTGTCCTAGTTGATATGACAGATTCATTAATCATTTCATATATTCTTGCAAATTGATTTATCAATCAAATAGCTACCTCTGGTTGAATAACTCATGACTGTGCTTATGGCTGTATTCATAATGCTCGTCTGTTTTTAAAGAGAACTGGGAAGCTTTAGCTTAATTTAGAGCCCTCAGCTCCAATGTTTATATAGATTACATCTGAATCTCTGGAAGGTAGAGTCACTACAGCAAGATAAGGGGTGCACAAAGCACATATTTAAAAGGCTGGAAACAATGCGTTAGGGTCAGGTATACATCCCATAGGGGTAGAAATTACACCGACAGAAAGGACACATCCAGGAGAATGTCTTAAGGATGCTGCAGTCAGATCTAGGAACAGTTAGACTTTGTCCAAACCGATTTTAAAGTTGCTAGATGAGCAAATAAACTTCTTGGAGATAAAAACTACTGAAGGTCGTTTAATCACCCCTGACCCCATAGCATCTCTGACAGGTGGCCAGACAACATTTCCTTGAATGCTTGCATTGACAGAGTGATCACTTCTATTGTATTTTGGAATGGTTCTGATAATTCAAAATATTTCTTAGAGTGAATTTTTGCCTCTTTATTTTACCCTCCTACTTGTAGAGTTATAGAGAATAAACTTATTTCTCTTCTAAAAGATTGCTTTTCTAACGTGTGAAGACAGCCTCCCTAACACCCTAAGTTTTCTCAAAGCTATGATTTTTTATGTACAATGGCTCTAAAACCTTTCTCCCACCTCGATTTTTTGGGTGCATTTTCATTTCCTAAAATGAAACCACAATACTACAAATACAGAAATTTAAGTTCTACCCCAGCTCTACCCCCTCCATTATTTGGAATTCTTAGATCCTTTAATGCAACTTTAAGCTTGTGTTGTCTTTATTGGAAGGTTTCAGCACAGTGTTGACTGATAGTGGGCTTGCTGTCAACTAGAAATCTCTAAAGCTTTATCTTCCAATGTCTGTTAAATCATACCACCCTACTCTGTACTGTAATTCAGGCCATTCTTATAGGCTTTCTTAGGAAGGAACCAAGTTTATTGCTGATTTATTATGGTGATTAAGAAAAATATTTTATGGATTTGAATATTTGCTCCTCTACTTGATAGCTATGACCAGGTACAAAAAATTTAATCTTGTTGAGTCTCAATTTCTTCATCTGTATAACAGGAAGCACAGTAATACTTGTATCATAGGATTGCTGTGAAGATTAATGAGTTACGTAACGTGTTTTTCTGTGGTGCTTTATATGTAGACAACATTCCATAAGTGTACACTATTATTATTATTTTAAATGTTTACTCTGTCATTCAGCATATTAGTTTTGCTCTCCTTTCATCTGTACTATTTCTGTATATAAGGCAGAGATAAATATTTTGAATATAACTGAGAATAAAAAGCTCTATAATTTAAGACCTAAGCCACTTTTCACTATGTAACATAAAACCTGATCTCTATTATATAGTGAGATGCAATGTTATTCTGCTTAAGAAATAGAGCTTCTTAAAATAAAAACACGTATATATAAAGAAAATGTCCTTTAATGCATTCAGTCTGTTTTATTTATTTTAGTTTTTCAGTTGGGCCGTCATTACATGCCAGATTAAGCGCTAGAGTCAAATGACGATCAGGTGCCATGTTGTTGTGGCATCCATGTTCTAAGTGCCTTGCTGCTCTGTGACCACTTATTTATATTGAGACTTTCTACCTGCTTTCACATCTTTTATTCCTGGATTCAGCTCTTTGAGTCTGCCCTCTCTGGAACTTCTCAGTTTATTCATTTTGTTCTCTACATTTTCTAGATTTTCTGATAGCTCTGCCTGGACTTTGGGCTATTCAATCTTTTTTTTTTTTTTTTTTTGAGGACCTCCATTGAGCAAGAAACTGTCTCAGCTGACATAGAATCATATTTCAGCCAGGATGAAATGCTGCTTATTGTAATTCAATATATAATAACAGCAATTAAAAGCCCTTTAATCAGAAAGGTTTGGATTTGAACTAGAACTTTCTCATTTATTAGGAGTAATCTTGGCTAAGGACCTGCCTAAGGCTCATTTCTTCATCTGTAAAATAGAGATAATAATATTACGTAGATCTCACAGGCTTGTTGTAATAATAAAGTGAAGTAAAGACTTACAAGATGTTTAGACAATTGTTGAGTGTTATTATTAACTATCATTCAATTCAATTAAAACAAGTGGATATCCTCCTAGGTACTAGATACTGGAACAAACCAATGGACAAATCAAATGTGGTTCTTGCTTTCAGGAACTTAAGCTCTGGAGATCCTACGATCATTATCATTATGATCACCATGGTTGTCATAGTCATCATAGCCTTATCTTTGTTGTCATCATCATCAATGTCTCAAAAAACTTAATGGTCACCAATAGTATGTGTGTAGGATTTGTAGGTCCCTCAATTTGCTGAAGCCCACATTCTCTCTAGGCTTTCCTCTGCTGCTTCAGAGCTCTTCATGCTACTTCTTTGACTGTCTGTTTTAAAATAACATGTGCTTAATTGAGTTATTTCCATAAACTCTTTTCTAACCCTTACTATTTTGAGCCTTAGCGACTGTTATCTCCACTAGGTGCTCAAAATTCAGGGTTTAATAGTATGTCTTATGATTTTACTGTGACTCTATAAAAAAACTTGTTCCCTTCAGAAAGCTTGTTTTTATAGATTTTGAAAATCAGGACCTAATTTGCCTGTTTCTAGTCTTTCAATGACTCCATCTTCATAATTCCCCAAATGCTACTGATAACATCTCAACCATCTTATTCACAAACTTTTTAAATACCCTGGGATGCAATTTTTTCAAACAGGAGACTTGCATCCATGGCAGGGACTCTTCTTTTCTCCACTTAGGGTTCAAGTCTTTCTTACCAATGTTCACTATCCCTACATCAGTCTGTGACAGATAAAAACAAGAAAGCAGCTGGGAATTTCTGCATTTTCTGTGTCATACCATATCATTTTATAAGCCATATAACAGCAGATTATTCCTCTCTTATTTGTATCTTGTTCTGAACACACTGAAAAGTCATTTTTATTATTCTATTTATTTTTCATAGGCCTCAGCTTGCACTGCTTAATAATAACTAAAGGACTCCCAATCTTTTATATGTATTCCTTTTCATTAAGAGCTTATAGAAAACTCTATGCATCCAGATTCATTTATCTACTTAGTTATTTCTTCCTAGTACTATTTATCAAATTTGTCTTTGTGTGATCATGATCTTATTCTCAGGAGCATTTAGTTTCTTTCCAAGCCATATTCCTTTTAAGAGTTTTGGCCATTGGATGACTTCTATCTTTTAGCACAAACTTTTTTTTTTTTTTTTTTTTTAAAGAAAAAAGGGTAGATTTGTAATTAAATAAATTATGTCTTCCCATGGCCATTGTAAGTATTAAATATATTCACAGGAAGTTTCCATTTTTCCATTTTACTGTTAATTGGTTTTTCTTGGGTGGTAAAAATTAAACGCAGATAGCACTCCCTCTGTTGTTTCCATTTCCTGCTGAAGGGTAAAATCAGGAAGTTAAGTAGAGAGTGTATTAGATGCTCTAGTTCTATCAGGATATAAATTATAGTAGCTTTTCAGATAATGAAAGTCTCTCAGAATTAAGGTACATTGCCTTTAATTGGTGTTAGGATAATCCGAACATCCAACCATACGCACGTCTCTCTCTCTCTTTCTGTCTCTTTCTCACTCCTCTCTCTCTCACTTTTTGTTTCCAGTTAAACATTGTCTATTATTTTCTCCCAGTAGGGTTGTGGTTTTTCCTTATAGGTATATATTTGTGACATATGCTCTTCTCCAACATGTTTTATTATTATTATTATTTGGAACAAGTTAATCTTCCACTGCTATTCAGAAGTTATGAGCCATTTTGGTCTGTCTCGGGTATAAGTACCTGTGGGATTTTAATTGTAATCCTGTACTTAAATTTCAACTTACATTGTTTATTTAGTTGCTGTGAATTTGAGTATAGAAATTATAACATTTGTGAGCAATGCTCTCTCTCTATTTCTTCTTTCTATAGTCTTTTCTGAATTTTTTTCTAGGAAGTTCTTAACAGAGTGTCTGTTACATGGTATTGTTTTAAGAAATGTTTAATGAATATATTAATTTTTATTCTTCAGTCTCTGACACATTGCTAATTGGTTTTACCTCCGTGCATTTTTTCTTTCAATCAACGTGTTAGTGAGCCTTTTCTTATACATAGTACTTTTGTCATTGTGAATTGCCGTTGGGCCTTTCTCATGATCTAAACCAATGTTTTTCCAGAACTCCCATTTTTGTATACATGCAATCATGATTCTGGAAAACAAATACTGCTCTTCAGTACCATTAATTTAGTTAGTTCTTTATTTCTATTTTTAATTTTTTTCTAGAGACATACATTTCAGATGGCAGACATACATGAAAAAGCCTTTTTAGGTCCTATGTGACACTGAATTTACTAACCATATATTCCAGATCTCCACTGGCATATTCCAGATTCACACACAAACTGGCACAAATCCCTATCTGTTGATAAATTTTATATTTCTTGGCAGATTCTCAATTATGTCTCACACTTGTATTCTGAGAAGATCGTTTATTTCCTAACAGAGACGTCATAGTCAGCACAGAGTCACTTCGTTACTTCTTAGCAAAAGGCATTAACCTTTATGACTAGGCTTATGCTCAAGGGACTAATAAATGTTTCCCACACACTTATCAGAGCTTCCAGTGTTTAGTCTGTACAATCTTTTGGGTATCCTTTTTTCCTTCTCTTCTTTTCTTGTCTATAGTACCACAGACTAAAAAGTACAGTTGAATGCATGGATTAATGTAATGATTGAAACATTATATGAAAATCAAGAAATGTGTGAATTAAGTAGCCAAACTGAATATCAGAATTTTGTGCTCTATACAAACATCATAGGCAGCTTCCAAAGTTGGCCAAGTAAGGAAACATGCTAAGCGGTAATCAGTACTCATGATTTAAAGTTTATGTTGATTATCTAAGGTCTGGAAGAAATTTTCTCATGTAGGTCTTTTTTTTGTTTGTTTTATTCTTTTGGTCTTTTCCACTTTACAGGACATATTATACCTACTTTTGAAAATTCCCACAGTAAACCCAGTCAGAAGAAATCTTGAAGGATCATTGGTTTGTTCCAGATAGCAGCTTTTGTCTTTTGGTGACAATACATTTGTAAAAGGTTTATGACTTTGGTGACAAAGTACTGGCTGAATCTGAATTTAAATACACCCAGTAGAATGATGGAGACAAGTAGTAATGCCCTTTTTTGCATGCAACATTTACTCTATCCAGCACATGAGCTCAAGATGACTTTTTAAGCCCACGGAGCTTATTTTTAATTTGTTTTCAAATAAAAATGTTATCATGTGAATAAAGCAGTGAGCCAAATTTAACTTTATGAAACCATATATTTAAGGCATATATTCTATTTGGAAAATTACCCACATAGCACTGAAATAATGTCACTGTAGTTTCAATGCTACGTTTGCATTTTTAATGACTAGAGAGGCTCTGATTGCCTTTAGGACACGGAATTGTAATGACCGATGTCAGGGCATTTGCGCTGGCAGTTGAGCTTTCAAAATTTTACATTTTGTAACTCTCAGAAGGCTAATAAGCATTGATCATTTAATGGAGAAAGAACAATACTAGCATCAAGGTGGGGAAATGGGGAGTGTGATGAGTATGGAAGTGAGAAACAAACATCATGAGACTATTTCTTTTCTCCCCCTCCTCTACGCTTTCTTGGCTACAAATTGCCTTCTTCTGACACTTTACCTAAACCCTGTAATGTATCTAAAAAAGCCCCATTAAGAAAGAAAATGAAAACAGTGTTGGCAAGAATTTGCTGGTGGTTCATCTCAGCCAGATATGGAATTCATGGAGACAATTCACAATGCTTACTAATCATTCAAGTCAACATAAATGTCTTTTTGCTGTTTGTCCTTATATTTAACTGTAAATATATCACACTCCAAAAAGTTTTGGATTTATGATTTATAAGGTTTCATATTTATGATTTATAAGGTTGGCATTTTGATGATATTCAAAATATGATCTATTTATCCACACAAAAAAATGAGTATCAAATATTCAAAAAGGATTCTAATAGAGTTGGAATGCTTCCCGTGCCTGGTTTTGATATTTTGTCATTTTCATCATGCATATTTGATAGGCAAATATGTATATATAGCAGTATTTGAAATTGCTGTATCTGTCAGTTCAATGTAACCCAACTTCAAACTATTCTCCCATGAGGAATGTTTTGAATATACCAATAGTTCAAATTGTAGCCTTGTCCAAAGTCTTTGAATCTCCATAGTTGTCCTTTGTGGGCTCACTGTAGTTCCAGAAGTTAGCACAAATGCCCAGCCCAACCTGGGATGGAGGGACAGGACTAATCTCACTCTCAGAATATCCTAAAAATTTGTGATGTCTTTATTAAAATATGTTCTGGTAGGCCATGCAATAATCTTGATAAATAAAAAAATGAAGTGATTGATCCTCGAGGCAGAACTGGTTCTGACCAAAAATAGTTCTGAAAAATTTCTAGGTTCTTAATGTAAAAAATAACAAGACTCAAACATTGGTGATGACACAAAGAAGAGAAATGCATGTAAACGTATGTACTCTCCTATTGATTAGAAAAATAAAATTTTCTTTATATCTATTGTCATGCTTCTTTTTCTCCTGAGAAACAATTATTATGTCAGTGTTACAGGTAATAGATCCCAGTTAACTAATTTTATCACTTACTTCTCTGCTTCCTTTAATTAGTTGTTTTTCAGTTTATTATTTATTGTGCCAGTTTGTATTGTTTAATTTTTATAAAGCTATATCAACATTTTAGTTGACAGAGAACAAATCAAAAAAATAGATACATAATACTCTTCTGAGTATTTTTCAACATTATGTGTGAAACTCATATGGACAGATGTTTAAGTTGAGCATCTCAAACAAAGAAAGTCACCATTAATTGTCCCTAAGAAAGACTTTGTAAGATCACACAATTTAACATCCTTTCTTACAGTATTACAACAGAAATTATCAAATAAAGAAAAGTTAGGGTAAAACATTATAAAAAAGAAATAAAATTCCAAAGTTTTAGCTCAGTTTTTTATATGTATGTGATCCTGTGTGTGTGTGTGTGTGTGTGTGTGTGTGTGTATCTCCTTAGATTTGTCAACAAGAATTTTTATGCCAAAAATTCTAGATGATCACAGTCTATGAATAAATAAAATATTTTATAATAAGCTTAGTTTTGGAAGTGTAAGAGGACTTAGTCTCCAAAGTTTCAAAATTCTAGAGCATTATTTTAAAATGTTCTAATTACAATATTTATGTGTGTGTGTATTTTTTATATACACACATACATAGAAATTGTCTCTTTCATGATGAGTGTGTGTGTGTATGTATCTCCTCAGTTTTGTCAACTAGAATTTTTATGCCAAAAATTCTAGATGATCACCGTCTATGAATAAATAAAATATTTTATAATAAGCTTAGTTTTGGAAGTGTTACAGAACATAGTCTCCAAAGTTTCAAAATTCTAGAGCATTATTTTAAAAGGTTCTAGTTACAATATTTATGTGTGTGTATGCATTTTCTATATACACACATACACAGAAATTGTCTCTTTCATGATGAGTGTGTGTGTATGTGTGTGTGTGTGTGTGTGTCAGGAAAGAGATAATTTCTATATGAAGAGCCTAGTATATTCCTTTTTATTGGAATTTAAGGAAAGCACCCTAATCTATTATCTGAGGTTGGAAAATGAGCTTCTGTATTAGGGCACTCAATTTTTTTAGGTGTATTTTTTTCTAGGTTCATGTCAGAAATTTTATGTTCCTCTTGCTCTAAATGCTTATAAGTTAGCCTCTAGGCTACAGTCAGTGAGCTGGCTAGTAACTGTTTTGGAGGCACAACTTCCTGTCTTTGGTCTAAATTATTAGTTCATTTTTGAAGAAGGCTGGTATATACTGTTACCCATTTGCAAACTGAGGTTTGTAATCTGACATTTACAAGGGACTGAACTGTGTTTTGGCCATAAAGTCTTATACCTGTGACTATAATAAACTTCTCAGTTGTTATGAACCTCTTGCTTTTGGCAAAAATTGCTGATGTAACTCAACACTTTGAGTTTTCATTAATGAGATTCCGAGTGAACAGAAGTAATACTAATCAATTCAGAGGGAAGTGTATTTTTAAATGTTCTTTCCCACATCTTGGTGAGATCCTATTAAAATATTTAATGCATGAGTTATTTTCCCTTGTGACTTCTATGATTTTGCCTGATTTTTCATCTAATTCCCATAATGTTCATGTGTAGAACAATAATTAGAGTCACTCACTTAAAGAGTGAAAACAGGTTATTCTGAATATTAGTAATGAGGTGTGTTGGAAGTCATCAAAATGTGAAATTAAAAATACATCGATGAATCATCTTTATAAATACACACTTCTTTATGTATTTTTTCTGAGCAGAGAATTCTGCTGGATTCTAAATCTTACTTAACCGAAAGAAAGAAAAAGAAAAGGAAACTTAATTGTTCCCCCATTTGTTTGTTGACAAAAATAATGATTTCTCCCATTCCACATGCTCTTCTCAATGTGATCTTGCCACCCTTCCCATCAGAATGTAGAGTCTAATTTCACATTACAAGAATCTGTGACTTCCAAGGTGTATTAGTCCGTTTTTGCATTGCTATAAAGAAATACCTGAAACTAGGTAATTTATAAAGAAAATAGGTTTCATTGGCTCACAGCTCTGCAGGCTGCACAGGAAGCATGATGCTGGCATCTTCTCTGCTTCTGGGGAGACCTCAGGAAACTTACAATCATGGTGGAAGGCAAAGGAAAGCAGGCATGTCTTACATGGCAGGAGCAGTAGCAAGAGACTGCTCCACACTTTTAAAAAACAGATCTCATGAGAACTCTCTATTATAAGAACAGCACCAAAGGAATGGTGCTAAACCATTTATGAGAAACTGCCTCCATAATCCAATCACCTCCCACCAGGCCCCACCTCCAACACTGGGGATTACAATTTGACATGAGATTTGGGCAGGGACAGAGATCCAAACCATATAACAAGGCTGTTTCATAAAGGCCTTGCAGCCTCCTCTCGGGTCACTAGGAAGACAGTTTCCTGGGTTGCCCTCCCCCTCCAAACTGAGCTGCCATGCTATGAGAAACTGAAGTACATGGCAGGGCCATCAGGAGGCACCCTGGTTCACATTCCAGCTAAGCTCCAGCAGTGGCTAGCATCAACCGTGAGCCACCTTGAATGTTCAGTCCACATGACTTCCCCTCAGGTCCAGACATCACGTGACTGAGTTCCCCAAGCCAGAGCCACATAGCCAAGCTTGGTTAACCTACAGAACTCTGAGAGGTAGTTAATAAATTATTGCTTTAAGCCACTAAGCTTTGGGGTGGATCCACGACTACAACTAACTAGATTGCAATCTCATTTTACAGATAGGGAAGGTGAAGGACCAAAAGGTTAAATAATTTGCCCAAAGCCCTACAGTTAATAAGTGGAATTGCTAGACCTGGATCACAAGTAATTTAACTCTCAACCTTTACCCTGCACTAACCTCTACACCCCTCTAGAAAACATTCTGTGTTATTACTGGCAGTGATAAAACTATGGGATGCATAAATGAATCCATAAATGGATGCATAAATGATCCACCTTCTGTGGAAATTCTCTTTTTCCTAAATAACTTCCCCCTACGTTTCATACATTGACATTGATTTTTTCCCACTGAAACTTCGGAGTTGGACAGGGAAATTAAAACGGCAAATCTGATATAGCTTTGAAAAACACAATACATAAATTACAATCACATTAAGATGATTATGGCATAGGAATGACAGTCAAAGGTAATGAGAAAAGGACTTCTTTTCTAGAGAGCAAAGCAATTATCCTGCAAGATGGTAAGTTGGCTGTAAATCTAAGATACACTGCCTGCCTACTTATGCAGAACTGGTGTTGCTATGTCATTGTTATGTTACTTAATGATACCAATTATTTAAAAATTAAGCACAGGGTACTTCATGACATGATATTTATTATATTCAAGTGGAGCTGATTTCAAATTTTCTTCAGGGTAACACAGACTTTCACTACTCCTTCCCAAGCCTTTCATATTTTCCCTGGAGCTGTACACTTTTTTATGCTAACACTTTTAGTGGAGATTTCTAACATAAAAAATTAAAAAGGTCAATTTTATGATGAAGCACAGTAGCTTAGATATTTTAAATGGCACCCCAGACTCAAGAAGCTAATTGCTTTTTCATAGCACAACACTCTGAAGTGCCCACACTGCAAACCGGCTTAGATAAAAAAAAGGCTGCATCTTTCTCTTCTGTTTCAAGGTCCGCTGGGACTTCCAGAGACAAGTGATGCTATAAAGAAAAATAGAAATCACCTGGAGCCTGGGAAAATAATAATGAAGTAAGACTACAATTATGCCAGTCTGAATCCATCTGTCTCTGTGTGTTTGCTCCATGTTTCATCACCTGTTCAGTCACAGGTGTACTTTTAATGAAGTCAGAGATTGTACAACCCCATCGAACCAAGACTTCTGAATGCAAGATACACACCATCCTTGCTGACTCATTTAGACAGACCAGCCGCCAAGATGAATTTCAAGTCTATGTGGTACCAGTGTGTAAGATACAGGAGTTTTAATGGCAGGACTAAATGAAACTCTGGATTCTTCTGTGGGAAAATATTCTAGGACGTACATCTTTTGCTGATCCCTGTTAGTACACAGTAGAAATATTACTGAATGTTTGCTTTATAGGAATAATAAAATTTAGCATGTGAAGCAGACACAATATAGACTGGAAAAGTTAGCTGAAGTGCTACAAATAAAAAACAAATGCCTATTAACCTACACTTATTTTGCAGGCTGAAATTCTGCATCAGTTTCTGCTGGAGTTTATAAAAGCATAGCTTATACAGAGTAAATATTAAATTGTCATAATGTTTATCATTTAGGAGAGCTCTAGTGTGATAAAGACACAGGAATGTACTCATAACTGCAATATGAGAAAATAATAGATGTTTTATATGAAGAAACAAATTATGATGAAAATCTTAGAATATAAGTTAGGTATTACACGGTTAATGAGCCACTAGAGTAAAAATCTGTTGAGTAACCCAGGATTAAACCAGAAACATCATCATCTAATTAATTTAATTGTGTTTTTCAACACAAGACATTTTTTCCTTCTTCTTCTGATTCCCACATCACACCCCACCACTATTGTCCTCATATTCATTACCTTTACATTCTGAAAATTTGGTTGATTTGTTTCGGCTATTTTAAGACCTAGGGATTCTGCAGATGCCCAGGTTATGTGTTCTGACTCTTAGACCATTAACGATTATATTGCACTTTAATTTTTAAAAGTTTTTCAAGATTTAAAGAAAACCCCGGAGAAAAACAATTAATATTATGATTTTTATTTTATAATGGAGGTAACAAAAGCTACATGCAAATAACTCACTGAAGGTCATGCAGGGAGTCAATAGAAAAAAATCCGTCTTTTAGTTTTCTTTGCTATTGAGGCACTTATTAAATCCCAAGTGAGCTTGTTTGGAACTCCTATTCATACAAGTGTCAAACAAATAACAGGAGCCTAAATAAGCACTAATTGTTTCAACTGCGGAACAAGTTCCCTAAATTCTGTTATTTCAATCTTCTTGACCTATGCTTATTTTCCTGCAAGAAAAAAAATAGATCCTTTTACTTTTTTGTAAATTTATGCAATCAAGCACAGAAAACAACATGTCAATTGGGTTTGATTCTCTAGAAGACACTTAAACACGGTCGAGGTTTCAGCAATTTAACTTGTCAGGGTGACACAGAGAGCTAAGTTATGAGGGATTTATGTTTTCCCATGATGATAGCGCAATAAAGGCCAGCTATGAAGCAATATCAGGCATATAAGAGCAACATCCATTTTTTGTCTGGTAGACAGCAAATCTGGAGGCCTGTTTTCAATCCTGTAAGTCTCAGGGCACGGGAGGTAGTTTGTGGCAGGGAGAAAACTCTGAAGCAAAACTAGTTTGTATGTGGCCCTTTTGGGGCTTGGAAAATGATGCCCCAAAAAATGCACTTAGGCACGCTGAGTACTTTTAATGAAAGGAAATTAGAAGACCTCAGAAGCAGCCTCAGAAGCAAACTCTCTCTGACCTTCTCCTTTCCTCCTGTGTCCCACTTCACTTTCTCATGGAAAATGATTCAAACAAACCAGAATTCATCTTCTCCAAGGTGGGTTGTGAAAACTAGAACCCCTCTCCTCTAAAGCGAGAAATCCAATCTAGAAAGATCACTCTTTTCCTTCTCCCTGAGAAGATTCTCACAGGGGTCCTCCCTCCTACCTGGGAGGACGAAATGCTACACAGAGAGACCAAGAAGAATCTGAGCAGACAGATGGGTTTCCCCTCCCAGTCTATTGCCATTAGATCCCACCATTATGTCCAATCACATGTCTACAGGCTGTCCATTCTTCAAGGAACCTAAGCATAAAAACATTTTCCCCTGCATCTTTGGGTCTTCATTTTTGAATGCCATCGTGCTACATAAAATTTTGCTTAAATAAATTTGTTATGCATTTCTCTTGTTAACCAGTCTTTAGAGGAGTGTGGGCCATGGCCCTTATGATGGGTGAGAAAAGATAGCACATCTTTCCATTCCTGCAGCCTTCTTTCCTATATGAACCTATGTGTTCTTTGAACCCTCACACTTTAGCAGAGTTTGCGTTCCATTTCCTTTTTCACTTAAGGTAATATGAAAATGAAATATTTTTAGTGCAACATGGTCCTCTGAAAATAAATGTCCTTTCAAATCACAAAGCAGATTTCTTCATATCTGCCAGAACTCTCAGCTTAAAATAGACATGGCTTAAAATTTGGTTACTCGGGCTACTGTTATCAATATGAGACCATTGCATTACGTGAATGCACAGAACAATATTTAACCTTCATAAAGCTCTCAGAATCAAATCAATAAGTGGAGTTCATGGAAAATTCTTGCAGGAGAGTTATGAGATCTTTAAAATATTTGTATGAGATTCATTCTATTGTCCTGGTAAGACTAGATTTGCCCTAAGAAACCCTTAAATGAGTTTAGATGGCTGGTGTTCTGAGCTGGTCAATCTCTCTGACATGTATGTTTGTATCTAAATCTTCTGCAGTCTAAAGTATTTTCAGAAGCAGAGGCAGAGAAGGTTGTTTATTAATCCCTGATGGACCACAAGGTATCATCCATATTGTAAATCTGTTTGGGGGTTCTACTTTTATTTTTCTGGGTAGGCTACAGTAGCAGTAAATCCTATTTACCTAGTTAAAGACAAATGAAGACATTAAAGGAAACAAAGAACAGTTTTTCCATGCACTACTGAAAAAAACACTATCCAGTTTAAAAATAAAAAAAGGAGGAAGAGGAAGAAGAGATGGTTTAAGGGCATATATTACATATTATAAAGGTACTACTAGAGTTTGAAAAACAAAACAAACAAAGTCAATAATTCCATAACAAAAGAAAACAAAACCTTCCATCACCTATTCATGCACTTTTAGGTAAAACAAAACTGAAATATTTTTGTTAAATTTACTGGCACTCTTAGCTGACTGTGCAAATATAGTCTTCACTTCTGTCAATAAATATTCATGTTAATTTTCTAGGTAAAAAATCAATTTCATGCTAGCAGGAATGCTTCAGAAAGTGACTAGATTAAACCATGGCTTCCAGCTACATGTTTCTAGCACCAAAAATAACCATATGGCACTGAATGTGTGCAGGTCACTCTGGAGATTTACTGTAATTATGCCATGATGCGCTTATTGTTATGGATTCAACAGCTTTTCTTGCCTCTCTACCTGCTTTGTTCAAGAGCAGCTGCTGGATTCAAGCTGTTGTCTGTTTCCAGCACAGAGGCTGAAT
Organism: Theropithecus gelada; assembly: GCF_003255815.1. Lineage (NCBI taxonomy): Eukaryota > Metazoa > Chordata > Mammalia > Primates > Cercopithecidae > Theropithecus > Theropithecus gelada. The sequence continues at coordinate 149,254,640 of NC_037671.1, read as the reverse complement.
GAAGAAATGCTTTCTAGGGAAGTCATATTCCAAAGCAGGAATGGCAACAATAAATGGATTTAATGGGGGAACATAAAGTTCACTGGGCAAAAGTCTCATAATCAGCAGCTAATTTACTGCTGCTGGTTCCAGTTGGTAAATAACACTGCCTATGCAATTTATGCAAAGTTGAAAGGGTTGGGGGGTGGATTTAATGAACAGAAGAACTGAATACTGCTTTGCAGAGTGCCTGATTGTGATGGTTTCATTAAAGCGACTGCATGAGTGAGCCTCAAGTACTATTCCTATTCACCATGTGTGCCAGGACAATAGAATCATGAATGCCAGGGTGCAGAACATTCCATTATTTTCTGCTGAAGATAATACTCAGTACATATATATACACACACACACACATACACACACAGACTTGTTTAATTAAATACTCTATGTTAAATATTCATATATGCAAACATGTGCTTTTAAACAAATGCCTCAAACACTTGGAATGGGGGTGTAAAAGATGCAAATTTAAGGTAATTGACTTGGGTTACTGATTTTTATGGCAACGACAGCTTTTTAAAAAATGTGTTTTACAAATTGTTTTAAAAATGGACCTTTATTTTTCTTACAGTTTCCAAGCAAGTAGGCAGGACTGAAACAGATGCAATTTAGAGGACTTTATATTGTATACTGTGTCCCCTTGGATTCATAAGGTGCATTTTCTCCATGGGTCCTAAGACAGGAAGAGTCTAACTAACTGGAGATATAAAGTACAATGTGCTAGTGCATCCACATCCAGCATCTGGAACCTCTTTGGCTTCCTCTGGTATGACACTCCTTATGCTCCCGCCACACAAATGTCAAACTGTCTTTGATTGAAATGCCTGCCCTTTCCCTTCTCCCCTTCACCTACTACTCTGAATAACTCCTTCTCAGCCTTCAAGGCTCAGACAGAAGTACCTCACCTTCACCTTGCCTTCTCTCATCTTTCAAGGTTGAGTTAAGTGTTCCTTATTTAAGTCACCTTATTATCTGGGCCTTTATCGATAACACTATCTATCACATCACCGTGGAATATTTGGTCTAAATGCCTCTCTCTAACCTACAGTAAACAGTCATAAATCATTTAACGATGGTTCTGAGAAATGTGTCCATAGGTAATTTTGTCAGTGTGTGAACATCACAGAGTGTACTTGCACAAACCTTGATGGTATAGGCCAGCACACACCTAAACTATGTGGAATAGCCTATCACTCCTAGACTACAAACTTGTGCAAAATGTTACTGTACTGAATGGTGTAGGTAATTGTAACACAATGGTATTTGTGTAGTTAAACATTTCTAAACCTAGAAAAAGTTCAGGGAAAAAAAAACAGTGTTATAATCTATGGGACCAACATTGTATATGTGGTCTGTGGTTGACCAAAATGTCATGTGGCTCATAAATGTACTCCCCAAGGCAGGAGAATTCTATACAAATGACCCTGTTTTTACTCAGCACACTTCCAAATGGATAATTTTAAAGAATGTGATTTGAGATAGAAGTTCAGTGTAAATACTGGCTAGATCAGGTTTCCTTAACATCTGCATTATGGTGTGTAATGCTCAGTGATGCGTTCAAATTATACTAAATGCTCCAACAATAAGTTGGGTATTTAAAACCATAAAAATGTTTCCTATGTCAAATGCATAGTTCGTCTTGTGATACTACTGGAGGTGGCATCACATAACTGACTTTTTCATGTTACATTTTTTTTTGAAACGGAGTCTTGCTCTGTCACCTAGGCTGGGTGTGCAGTGGCACGATCTCAGCTCACTGCAACCTCCGCCTCCCAGGTTCAAGTGATTCTCCTGCCTCAGCCTCCCGAGTTGCTGGGACAACAGGCGCCCACAACCACACCTGGCTAATTTTTTGCATTTTTAGTAGAGGTGGGGTTTCACTGGGTTAGCCAGGATGGTTTGGATCTCCTGACCTTGTGATCCGCCCACCTCAGCCTCCCAAATTGCTGCGATTACAGGTGTGAGCCACTGTACCCGGCCCTCATGTTACATAATTTTTATATGTGAAGTGATAATGACCTTCATTAAAATAATAAAACTTCTGAGTGACTGTGAGAAAAATAACTACCTTATTTAAAGGCAATTTATTTTGTGCTCATTTATCTTACAGAACTTTGTTTACTTTTATAGAACAAAATGGGAGGGTGAGAAATAGTGTTTTTATGAGAATACTTTGTCTCAATGATTTTTGTATCATCTACAAACTCTGATGCCAATTTATGAAAAATTGCATGAGAAAATTTTTGAGAAATTGCTGAGAAAAACAGCAAAATTATTTTTGTTTATTACTTTCATCTTACTTTTAGCCCTCATGAAAATATTTATTTAAAAAATAGTAGTGGAGTACTTCTTTTCTGATGCATTGCGAATTATAGATTATGAGTTCTAATAGGAGTTAAACCAGTATTTAAACAAAGGTAAAACATATTAATACATGCAGTAATACATTTTATAATGGAAGTGATTTTAGGTTCTTTTAATAGAAAGATAGCTAAATATTCAGTTTTATTCAAATATCACACTTCATATTTTTACCCTTTACCAAAATATAACTTAATGCACTTTTATAATTTGATGATTATGAAGCAATCACAGTGTACTGACATAGAAGAGAAGTTAGAAAGAAGTGATGTGATTTTCTTAAGACCTATCTTAAAAAAAAAACTATATTGTAAAGTACATTTCAGTTTATTACCATGCGTTTGTTTCTTTATTAATTTCCTGGCTATGCTTATTCTATGTTGTAGTAGGAGGTGGTGTGATAGAGGGCCTCACCTGTTACCAATAAGGTGAAATCTTGGAATGGAAAAATCAAATAGGTCATTTTTTTCCCTAAGGATATTGCTGGGTATATGACGTTTTCCATTCTTATTTGGCCAGAGTAGACTTTTAAAGAGTTATAAATGAAAGTAAACTTGGATAATTCAGAAGAAAAATAAAAATATAAAGCTGTAAATTAATTTGGGAACTAGTGGCTATTCAACCTGACAATAAAAGTGGAGACAACACAGGGGGTAATGGACCTTAGTCTGCCTGAACTCTCCACAGAGGAACTCATCCGAAGAGCCAAAAAATCAATTATGAAGAATTTGAATTTTGTACAGTAGTGACAGGGAGCAAACACAGGGTTTGAGGACTGGCAGGCAATAAAGCTGGTTTTGGCAGCAGTATTTTCTGCTGATTAGAAAGGACATAGACTGAGAGTGCTGGGGTTAAATGGAAATTAGGTTGAAGTGGTCCAGGAGTATAATGATTAGAGCAGAGATTGCCATCTGGTCAATGGGAATAGAGAGGTAATTTTTAGTTTTCTTTGCAGAAGTGATCCAGGATTGCTGAACAATTCAAATGTGGCACAGGAAAATAATGGAGGTAAAAACAAGTGTAATGACATGCTTGGAATGAAAGCAGTGTTTTCTATAGCGTAATTTGGAAAGCATAGGTGGAGATAAAACAGAAATATAAAAAGTTACAACTTTTAACCTCCTGCCTTCCTTGCATCCTTTTTTTCCCCGTCCTTTCTTCTTCATTCCTTCCTTCCTACAAATCTTAAACACTTACTCCAGGCACACTGAAAAGTTGGGAGGGTGGATTGGAGAGAATGGATAACAGATCCTAAATATTTAATTCTAATATGACAGGCAAAAGAAAGCCATGTGACAAAATAAATACAGTGCTTTTGGAGGAAAAGTGTGACTTTAATGTGTGGAATAACAGAACAGAAGAGGGAGGAAGTATATTCAATAGAATTGAGGAGAAAGCTGCTATGCTATTCAGGTGAGATGTGATGAGACAGCAGCGGTGGCAATAGGGAGTAAGATTCCATCTGAGATACAGTGTAGAGAAAGAATATGTACTAAGAGCCAAACTTTAGCAAAAAAGGACATGAAAAGAACAATTTCTTCAATGAGTAAAAAATCCTGAGACATTAAACTAGAAATGTAAGATAAATTGTTCAACATGATAAAGAATATCTAGAAAAATCTACATCATATTTAATGGTGAGAAACTATAAAATTCCTAAAATCAGGAATATAAATATGTCCCCTTTCAACACCTTTTTTCAACATTTTATTGGAAGTCATAGTTAATGAAATGAGACAAGAAAAGGAAATTGAAGGTATGCTGATTGAGAAGGAAGAAATAAAACTGTCTTTGCAAACCATATGATTCTCTATGTAGAAGTCTATGTAGAAATCTATGTAGAAATCTCTATGTAGAAATCTGAAGAAATCAGCAAAAAACTTTGGGAACTCATAGCAATTGTAGCAAGGTTGCAGGATACAAGATTAATAAACAAAAGTCAATTGTTTTCCCATATACCAGCAATTAACAAATAAAATTTGAAATTAAAAGCACAATACTATTCACACTGGCAACACAAAAATGAAATACATAGGAATAAAGCTACAAAAATATGTACAAGATCTATATGAGAAAAATTACAAAACTCTGTTAAAATGTCAAAGAACTAAATAAATGGAGACATATACCATGTTCATGGATAAGATTATTCAATATTTCAAGATATCTGTTCTTCTGAACTTGATCTACGAATTCAATGCAATTCAAATAGAAATGCCAGCACATTATTTTGTGAATATCAATAAACAGATTCAAATCTTTATATGGAGAGGCAAAGACTCTGAATAGACAACACAATATTGGAGGAAAAGACCAAAGTTGGAGCACTGACTAACCTCAAAACTTACTCTCATTAATTAAGATAGTGCGGTACTAGTGAAAGATTAGATAAGTTGATCAATGGAACAGAATAGAGAGTACAGAAATAGAGCCACATAATATAGTCAAACTAATATTTGTTACAGAAACAAAGACAAAGCAATAGAGGAAAAATAGTCTTTTCCACAAATGGATTTGGAACAATTGAACATCCACATGAATCCAGAATGAATTTAAACATAGACCTTGTACTTTTCACAAAAATTAACTCAAAATAAATCAAGATTTAAATGTAAAAATGCAAAACTATAAAGCTTCTAGAAGGCGACATAAGAGAAAATCTAGATGACATTGGTTTGGTGATGACTTTTTAGACATGACACCGTCTTTGCACAATCTATGAAAGAAAGAATTAACAAGATGCTTTTCATTAAAATTAAAACTTTTTGCTCTGTGAAAAACACTGTCAAGAGAATGAAAAGAAAAGCAACAGTAGGGGAGAAAACATTTGCCAAAGACATATATGACAAAGGACTGCAATCCAAAAAACACAGGGAACCCTTAAAACTCAATAAAAATGGGCCACAGATTTTAGCAGACACCTCACCAAAGAAGACATCCAGATATCAAATGAGTAGATATAAAAAGGTGTCCAACATCATATGTCATCAGGGAGATGTAGATTAAAACAAAAATAAGATAGCTCTACACACTTTTTACAATGCCCAAAATCCAAAACAGTGACAGCATCAAATGCTGGCAAGGATGTGGAGGAAGAGGAACTATCATCTATTGCCAGTGAAAATGCAAAATGGTATAGCAATTTTGGAAGACAGTTTGGCAGTTTCTTAGAAAACTAAATATACTCTTACCAAATGACCTAGCAATTGTGCTCCTTGGTATTTACTCAAACGAGTTGAAAACTTAAGTCCACACAACAATCTGTGCATAGACCTTTATAGCAACTTTATTCATAATTGCCCAAATTTGGAAGCAACCAAGTTTTCTTTTAGGAGTTAAGTGGATATATAAACTGTGGTTCATCCAGATAATGGATTATTGCTCAATGATACAAAGAAATTGAATTATCAAGACATGAAAAGATATGGAGAGAAGTTACATGTACATTACTGAGTAAAAGAAGCCAATGTGAAAAGACAACATATAATTTCAACTATATGACATTCTGGAAAAGACGTAAGTATATAGAGAATAAAAGGATCAATAGCTGCTAGGGGCTAGAAAGCAGGGAGGGAGGGCTGGGCAGACATATCATGGTGAATTTTTAGGTCAGTGAAAATACCATATATGATGCTACAATGGTAGATACATGTTATTATTATAAACCAAAAGAATGTACAACACTAACAGTGAATCACAATGTAAACTACAGACTCTGGGTGATAATGATGTCTCAGTGTAGATTGTAACAAATGTATCGCTCTGGTGGAGGATGCTGATAACCGGGGAGGCTGTGCATGTGGAGGGGCAGGGGCACTTGGGAACTCTCTGTACCTTTCTTTCAATTTTGCTATTAACCTAAAATGGCTCTAAAAAAGTATTTAATAAGAAAAAACAGGCCTGGGAGAACCAGAAAAAGGAATGGCTCAAAAAGATACATTCAGATTTCAAGACAGAATAGAGGATACAAATATAAAATCTGATGAGGTAAAGCACTCAATGTGGTAAAGGATTAACACTTAGTTATACTGTTATATTTGTTAATGCTTGGAGAACAGCAGAAAAAATAAATTAATTAACAGAAACTCAGTGACATCATTAAATTGGGGAGATTAGAAATGTTTTATATCCAAATGACACTCATCCTCAGGGTAGAAAAAAATTGACCTGTGATGAATAATGATGGTTAGTAAATTGTTTTTCAAAACCATAATAGCTGGTTGCTGGAAGCAAAAAATGAAGAAGAATTAATCGGTGATAAAGGGCAGGGTGTTTAAATAAATGGAAGTTCTATCAGATCCTGTGGCAGACAGACTCTAGGAGGGCCCCCATGATCCCTCTCTCTAGTATTGCATACTTTATAAGTATGGGCATTGTATTAGGGTTCTCTAGAGGGACGGAACTAATAGAACAGAATATATATAAATATCATATATATATATGAGCTTATTAAGTATTAACTTTCGTGATCACAAGGTCCCACAATAAGCTGTCTGCATGCTCAAGGAGCAAGAAGAGCCAATTTAGGTCTCAAAACTGAAGAACTTGGAGTCTGATGTTCAAGGGCAGGAAGTATCCAGCATAGGAGAAAGATGTAGGCTGGAAGGCTAGGCCAGTCTTGCCTTTTCAGGTTTTTCTGCCTGCTTTCTATTTGCTGGCAGCTTGTTAGATGGTGCCCATCAGATGAAGGGTGTGTCTGCCTTTTCCAGTCTGCTGACTCAAATGTTAATCTCCTTTGGCAACACCCTTACAGACACACCCAGGATCGATACTTTGTATCCTTCAATCCAGTCAAGTTGACAGTATCAACCATCACAGGTATGGCCTTATGACTTGGTTCTAACCAACAGAATACAGAAAGGGGATAAGATGTATGTGATGCATGTACAGGATTATCTGCATAAGATTATGATATGGTTTTGATCTGTGTCCCTGCCCAAATATCATGTCAAATTGTAATTCTCAGTGTTGGAGGTGAGGCCTGGTAGGAGGCGACTGGATCATGGCGGCGGTTTCTCATGAATGATTTAGTGCTGTCCCCCTAGTGCTGTCCTTGTGAGAGTTCTCATGAGATCTGGTTGTATAAGGTGTGTAGCACCCCTCCCCCTTCCGCCTGCTCTGGTCATGTGAGGTGTTTGCTCCCTTTTTGCCTTCTGCCATGATCATAAATTTCCTGAGGCCTTTCCAGAAGCTGAGCAGAAGCTATCATGCTTCCTGCACAGTCTGTGGAACCGTGAGCCAGTTAAACCTTTTTTCTTTTTTTTTTTTTTTTTTTTTTTTTTTTTTTTTTTTTTTTTTTTTTTTT